>NW_017675187.1:0-21142 GCF_001879085.1 Nicotiana attenuata | reverse complement strand
TATATATATATATATATATATATATATTCTCACGAGTTGGCTAGTCTAATCAGAGTGAATTCTTTCCATTTCTTCTTCCACTTTATAAGCTCATAGAAGTTGTCGATGATTCTTTGGGTAAATTTCACGTATGGTCATCTAATTATGACTTTTTTTTACCAAAGTCATATAATTATATTTTCTCACACAAAAATCACAATGACCAAAAAATAAAACTTTTCAATAATATTTTTTATTCCATGAGTTTTTATTTTTTTATTTTCGGTTTAAAAAATAATAATTCAATTAAATAAGAATGACCAAACCCGACCTGACCCACCGACCCAATAGCAATACATATAAAAATAAAAACAATACAAAAATTGAATCCTTTAAAAATACGATATGTAATGACCTGACCAGTTGTTTTGCTTTCTAGAATCCCGTTCCCCTAAATAAGACTTCCCGTGCTTGCTTTTACTGACTTATGACTTGCGGGGATGGTTAGTTCGGGATTTGGAAGAGTTCAGGTTGAAATCGGAACACTTGATTCCTTAAGGTTGGCTTAAAAGGTCAAGTTTGACTTCGGCCAACATTTTTAGTGAACGACCTCGGAATCGGGATTTGACGGATCCAATAGGTTAGTATGATGATTTCGGACTTGGGCGTATGTTCGGATCGGGTTTTGGATGATTTGGGAGCGTTTTGGTGCCAAATAGTGAAAGTTGGTTCTTGAAGGTGTTATGAGTTCTTTAAATTTGGTTTGGAGCGGTTTTTTGTGATATCGAGGTCCAAACGGAACTACGAGATCGGGAATAGTTTCGTAATGTCATTTAAGACTTGCACGCAAAATTTGGCATCATTCCGAGTAGTTTAAGTACGGTTCGGCGCATTGGAAGTAAATTGAAGAACTTGAAGTTCATAAGTTTGATTCAATTGGTTTTGGGGTGTGATTCTTAGTTTTGATGTTGTTTCGGGGTTTCGAGAGTTCGAGCGAGTCCGTTTTATGATTCCAGACTTGTGGGTATGTTCGGGCGGGGCTCCGGGGGCCCCGAGTGTCGATCGGACGAGGCTAGGACCAAGTTGGGAGCTTGAAGCAGCAGCTGAAGCTCCCTAGATCTGTCATAATCGCACCTGCGTTGGCCACCCGCAGGTGCGGGCTTGCAGGTGCGAGCCACGAGCCGCAGAAGCGAGAAATCAAGGGCAGCCCAGGTACCGCAGATGCGGAAGATTGGGCGCACCTGCGTGACTGCAGGTGTGAGAGCTGTGGTCGCAGGTGCGGCTAGTCTCGCAGAAGCGGCCCCTTCTATCCGCAGATGCGGAGACCGGCCAGGTGAAGGAAATGCGCACCTACGATGGCTTTTCCGCAGGTGTGAGACCGCAGATGCGGCCAAGGCACAGCAGGTGCAAAAGTCTCTGGGCAGTGAGGGGTCATTTAATACGGACTTAGGCCATTTTTATCATATTTTCTTCCATTCTTGTGCGATTTGAGAGCTTTTAAGGAGGGGATTTCGACCTAGCTTTGTGAGGTAAGTAATTTCTACTTGATGAGAGTTTAACACATGGATTATGGGTAGATTTCAACATGAAAATTGATAGAAATCATGGGTTTAGATGGAAAACCTAGGGTTTAATAAAAATGAGATTTTACCACAAAAATGATTATGGAACTTAGTAAAAATCATATATTTATGTTCCTAAGGTTATGGGTAACAACTTTCTTCAAAAATTTTCGAAATCCGAGCATGTGGGCCCGGGGGTAGATTTTAGGAATCTTGCATTTTGGGTTGGGTAATCGCTTTAATAGTTGGGATATGAACTTTTAATTTATGTAGTTTGACTAGTTTTGAGTCGTTTGGGACCAAATTTTGAGGTTTGAGCACCTTTTCGAACTGAGAAGTAGGCTTTGAGATGAGGTAGGTCTTCTTTCTAAGCTTGTAAGTGGGAATTAACCCCATAGGTGGATTAAATAAATGTGTGTACCTATTTGTGGAGGGCTACGTATGTACGAGGTGACGAAATTCCATACGTTGCTACTATTATGCTATTGTCCGGGTAGTTTAGGACCCATATCATACTATATTTGAAATGTTTGCGCCCTTACTTGCTAATTTAATTACTTAAGTCATGTTGGAATTTGATAAAAGAATTGTAAAAGGTTAAAATTCACTTACTTGAAGATTGAATGGAATACTTGACTGTAAATGAGAAATTTTTGTTTTCTTTAAAAAAATTGCTATTTGTGGATCGGGCCGAACACCTTGGTAGCAAATAGATGCATTTATGGTTCGTGCTGTTCGAACCTCGGTAGTGCACAGTGTAAATATTATGTTGGATCGGGCAGTACGTCCTCGACATGATTTGCGCATGATAAATCTTTGAAACTATTCATATTCTATACTACTTAACTGCCTTGGAACATAAACTGTTTTCTTTGAGTTTTAGTGTTTTACATGTATACCATACTTAGTATAAAATTTGATATGTCATTATTAGCCCTCGTAAGTGTCAAAGTCGACCCCTCGTCACTACTTCTTCGAGGTTAGACTGTATACTTACTTGGTACATGCTATTTATGTACTCATGCTATGCTTTTGTACTTAATTGTCCAGGATCTGAGGCGAGTGCATCTGGTTACCAGTCCGGCACGCATATTTGAGCCCCGCTTCAAGACTACACGGTGAACTATCCTTCCGAGCCGTACTGCAGTAGCCGAAGTCTTCCTTTTGTTATATTTTCTGTCTATTACATTTCAGACAGTAGACTAGTATTCTTTTGTATATTCTACTAGAATACCCATACACTTGTGATACCAGGTCTTGGCACACACTAGTAGACTTATGATTTTGGGTTGTATCTCTACAGTTATGATTTCAATTAGTTATTTCCGCTTTGACTGCTTTAAAAATCCGTTATTTATTTAAATCCTTTAAGTGCGAGGAAAGTTAGGTGTTTGAATAACTTAATAAAAAAAATGGAAATCACTAGAAAGTTCACTGTTGGCTTGCCTAGCAACGGTGCTGGGCGCCATCGCGGTCTAAACTAGACTCAGGTCGTGACACGATACTTCTAAGGTATTCATTTTTGTTTTAAGTTCTCTCCAATTATACCATTTATTATTTCTTTTTTTATGTTAGAGTCACGTGCATTCCAAACTAAATTTTTTGTGAGGGAAGAATTTACTTCTAGCATTATTTTATTTTATGTAAATGAGTATTGTGTCAGGTTGGGTCATTCCTATTTTAAGGGAAAAGTATAAAATTGATGGGTCATCCGAAACTAATTGCATTCGCTATAAAATATTTATATTATACACATAAATATAATAAAATATACTCCTTCTGTTTCAATTTAGATGATACACTTTCCTTATTAGTCCATTCCAAAAAGAATGATACATTTCTATAACTGGAAATAATTCAACTATAAACTCTTTATTTTACCCATTTTACCCCAATGAGAAGCTTTTATTGTCACACCTCCTTTTTTACCCGAACGGGCATAAAAGTGACAATAATCAAAACGAGATTATTTATTCAAATTCAGAGTCGTCACTTGGGATAATTTATGGTGTCCCAAGTCACCGGTTTAAAATCCCGCATCGAGGAAGTTTGACTCTATTTTACAGTCCGCGAAACACAGAAATCCAGGTAAGAAATTCTGTTAACCCGGGAGAAGGTGTTAGGCATTTCCGGGTTTCGTGGTTTTAGCACGGTCGCTTTAATTATACCTGGCTCAATTAAATTATTTAATTACTCATTTTTAGAACCTACGTACGTTTTTACCTTTTATCGCTTTTAATTGCTTGATTATTCGTAATTACGGAGTTATTTCAAAACGAGTCATGCGTACGTGCACTCATTTCATTTGGCACGTCAAGAATCATGTCACGCGTACGTGTCCACACTTCGTAACACTTAGTTATTTAAGAAAAGCTTGGAGAAAGTTGCGCGAACGCATATCTTAATTTATTTTGGAAAAGATCGTAATTATGTCACGCGAACATGTACACAACCACGATGATAGATTAAACCGCGCATAAAGCATGCTCCTAACGACTCAGAAGAAGTAGAGACAGAATAATGCAATGCAATATATGATACATGAGAATACATGACATTAACCTTGTGTAGAATGTTCTTTCAGACTTCTATACCTAGAGAGCATCATTACTTTAAGGACATCTGTTAGACAGCTGAAACCCATATTGATATTGTTTAATGGATATTTAATTGTTTGATTTATTTCTATCAATTGACAGTGTTTACTGATCTTGACTTAACCGCTCAAGAAAGGCGACGATTGACTAGTGAAAACTAGAGATCATATAGCAAGTATAACCCCATCACACTACCTTTTGCACATAAAAACATGCTTATCAACTTGCTCCCTAGTTGTTATATTCCAATACTGAAGGAATTTTGCCCATAAAATGGTAATTGGAATATGCTTACATATAATATTTAAAGACTGTCAGCAAATCAAGAATAAGCAATTGAAATACCTGTAACAAGATGGTGCAATAACATCAACTAACTCATTTGCTCTTCAATATAGCCATCTAAATGCTTCAGATGGACCTAAAATATGGTTATATAGGATTGATGGTGGAAGAAGATTAGAAGAAAGGGGGACGTCGGCATGTCACTGCTGCTCTTAATCTCTCCTCTCTGTTCGTGTGTGTGTGGTCGTCTGGGGGTGGAGGTTCGCTGATGGCTCTAGGTTGTGGAGGAGATGAGTGGTCTTTGTGCGGCTGCCGCTTCTTCTCTTCTGTTGAAGAACATCTGAAGGCCCCCTATGCGTGTATTAGGTTGCTCTAGGTTTTTTTTTTTACGTTTTGTTTTTTGGTCTCCTTGGTTATGAGATGTGAAGAAGAAGAAGAGAGATCTTGGTTGGGGTTCAGATCATAAAAACGACTGGGAGAGGGTGTTCCTTAGCTTAATCTATGGTTTTTTTGGTGGTCTCTCTGATGAAGAAGAAGCGACGGCTCCAAGTGTGGAGAAGATGAAGCAAAACGGCTGGGGTGTTCTAGGGTTAGGGATCTGCGACTGTGTGTGGTTGAAGAGAAATCAGGGGGGGGTCCTTTCTTTGGGGGTTCTGTGGCTGTCCCTATTGCAAGAGATGATCCCTCTTTTTTTAGTATTAGGGTTTCTTTTTTAGAAAAATCTAATGGGTCTAAGGGTATTGGGCTTGGGTTATTTGGGGTAAGGGTAATTGGGTTGGTCCAAAATTGCTTAAGAAAATTCAAAAGTGAGACTAGTTTTGGGGTTGTTCAAACTCTTTAAGCTAAAATCCCAAATCTTATTCTAAAAAGTATAATTTATTATAAAATATAGAAATCACTCTTAATTAAAATAAACTACTAAAATAAAACTAAATACTAAAAGTGAAACTATTTTTGTATATTTTTAATTTTATGAAAGGTAAATAAACTAAAAGTAACTAAATAAAATATCAATTAGCTAATAAGAGAATATTTTTTTTAATTTTCATTTTTGTGATAAAATAAAGTAAAAGGGTCAAAACTAGTTAAAATAGCGATATTAGGCCTAAACTAAATATTTAAATGCTAAAATATGTAAAATCTTGGGGAGGGTCAAAAATTACATGTCTACAGCTGCCCCTCTTTGATTGAAAACACAAAGAGTTTTCAGACAAAGAACGACGAGACAGGTTTTTTTACCCGACCCTTATTTAGAGAGACCAAAAACTAAAAGAGAGCAGAGTGTGACTGAGCCCTGGCATCTGAGCTGCCTACATATCCTTGTCTATAAAGGAATCAGTCCACGTGTAGTTCAGAAGTGAGAAGAGTGATGGAGTACCGAGGTGGAGAGCCGATCGAGGTGCCGTCGAGGTTCCGGTCCGCGGTTCCTGCCATTACATAAAAATAAAAGGAAAAATTACAGTAAAAATAAAAAAAAAATACAAAATCCTATCTACTTCATGTCTTGAGTCTTTCTTGAATCTCCACTTGCTCTTTCAACATGAAACTAAAAATTTACCCTATTCTTCAGGTGGGCATCCTGCTGACTTGAATTTGAAATAAACTTGAACTTGGAGTAGACTTGAGCTTGAAAACCTTGCTCCTCAGGCGGCTCGTGCTACTTTCTGATTTGAATTAAAAATTTCCCCTATTCTCCAGGCGGGATCCTGCTGTCTTTGACTTGAATCTTGAAAACTGAAAGTTGACCTTTTTCTTCAGGCGGACTCCTGCTGTCTTTGACTTGAATCGTGAAAACTGAAAGTTGACCCTGTTCTTCAGGCGGGCTCCTGATGCCTCTGACTTGAACTTGAAAACCGAAAGTTGACCCTATTCTTCAGGTGGGCTCCTGATGTTTCTTGAACTCGAAAATTAAAAATTGACTTTGTTCTTCAAGCGGGCTCCTGATGCCTCTCTGGCTTGAAATTGTAAACTGAAAGTTGATCCTGTTCTCTAGGCGAGCTCCTGATGCCTCTCCGACTAGAACTTGAAAACTGAAAGTTGACCCTGTTCTTCAGGCGGGCTCCTGATGCCTCTGACTTGAACTTGAAAACTGAAAGTTGACCCTATTCTTCAGGCGGGATCCTCCTGCTTGATTTTGAACGAAATTGAAAGTTGACCCCGTTTCTCAGGCGGGTTCCTGGTATTTCTCTGATTTGGACCTAAAACCAATTTCTGAAATGTTGCCTCTCGTTCTCCAGGTGGATGCCTGCAATCAAAAACAACAAAACAAACAAAATTTTCTGCCCTAGTGTTCCTCTTGATCTCTTCACTTGTGGAGTTCCTTCATGAGCCACTTGTAAAGTGTCCCAAATTTCCTTAGCAGTAGTGCAGCTTTGAATGCTGCCGTACTCGTCTGGACCAAGTCCACACACTAGCCATTTCTTAGCCTTAGCATTCTTTTCCCACTTTTTCAAGTCCTCATCAGTGCAGTCAGCTCTAGTCTTTGGCACGTCCATTCCTTCAGCATTCTTCTTTGTAGTGGCTAGGGGACCATCAGTAACAATGTCATAGAGTTCATAGTCCTCTCCTATGATGTGATCTCTCATCCTATTTTTCCACCAGGAATAGTACTGTCCATTGAAGAGTGGAGGCCTAGCAGTGGATTGTCCTTCCTAGTTTCCAGGTGGTGCACTCATCTTGATCTGTTCCTAAGGTGTTAACCTATTCAAGGATAACCTGCTCTGACAGCAATTGATGTTTTATACTTCAATACCACACAAGAGGGGTGAGGGGTGATTTGTGTGGTACCCAATTTTTCGCTTAACTTGATTATAGAAGGACCTGGTTCTTCTACGTGTTCCAACTACTACTGTTGCGGAATAATAAGTACAGAAATTAAAGAACACAAAGATTTTACGTGAAAAATACCTGGCTCAAAAGGTGAAAAAACCACGACCTACCTTCCAGTAGGATTTTCCCAAACTCTCCACTAAATTCACTGAGCTAAAAACTGCATTTACAAAAACTCTTTTGTAAACCTAGGATTAACTCTAATCCCGTTGTGGCACACAGCCTCAACTGTTGCGACAACTTCAAGTTAACTCTAACTTGAAAACTCTGAGTGCCTAATACAATTGCTTCTAGATAAAGCTGAAAGGTACAATATGAAAATACCTACTACAATTGAACTAGAATAAAAGACAGACGCTTGGAACTGGTTCTTCTATCTGGTTCAAGTAGCTTCAGGTTTGCACGCTTGAATCTCACATAAATTGCTTGCAAAATTGCCTTGCTATTTTGCTCTCAATTCACGTTTAACTTATGTTTATGTGCGTTACCTGTAAAAGAGAACAACACTGATATTTATGAAGTTAATAAATAGAGATTGACTAGAATACTGATGCTACTCTTCCTTGGTGGAAGAGTTCTAGTTGATCTCAACCTCTAACTCTATCCATCTCTTAAGCCGTGTTCTCTTTGAGTAAGGAATCTTTCTCCTTATCTAATATGCAAACTTTGCGACCAGGATCAGGAGATATCACTGCTGGTAAGTGAGGTTTATCTCCTTCACGTGCATCTCACATGTTTGAGTTGACCATAACTGTGCCTCACAAGGATGAGTTGACCATAACTGGGCCTCACAAGGATGGACCTGGTCCTTGTCTGAGTTCCTTTGTCAGTCTTCAAAACTTCACCTGTACTGGGGCCAACAAATTCCCCCTTTTTGATGATGACAAACTCTGAGCTTTTCAGTCACTTAGGCCCTGTCAGAACTCAGCTTATTCATCAATACAAAGTGAGAAAAATTATCTTATCATCAAGGACTAGGTTCATTAGGTTATAAACATCACTTATTCATAATATATAAAGCATAATATCTCTTCCCCCTTTTGGCATCATCGAAAAGTTGCATAAAACAGTGTGATTCCCAGAATTTTAACAATTACTCATGGCCACTGGGGCAACTGCAAGTGCAATCATGGATTAATCATTAGTAATCAAGCAAACATATTCAAAATATCAAGGAAATATACACAGTCAACAAGAGCAAAACCAGTCAACTTCATTGATAGGAGATATGTTTCTACCACAATCCACAAAAAGAAACAAAAATAGTCAAAACATGAGCAAAACAACAAAAAATCCCTAATCTGGGTCACTGAACATTTTAGACAAGGTTCAGGAAATAAAGGCTAAAGATCATAAGGCTTGGAAGAGCTGGAGGGTTGGGTTTGGTCTTGGAGAAGGTTCAACATATTTTGAAGAATGCCATCATTCTTATCCTTTTCTTTTGTGAGCTCAGTTCTAAGAGCATTTCTTTCAGATTCCACCTCTGCTAAACGAGTCTTCAGCCTAGCTATCTCAGCATCCTTTGCCCCACTCTCCTGTACCAGAGCTCTGACTTTGCTATTTATAGGTGTCTTCTTAGATGAACCAGGTTCATTAGGAATGGCAGTCACCTCATAGTCACAAGCAATCAATGTGTTGATTCCAAAATGGTCTTTGCTTGTGGCCATCTCCCACTTCTTCAGTGGCACCTTACGACGATCTAGAACAGTAGTCAGAATAAACCCATAAGGGGTGGCATGTGCCTTGGAGCCATTGATAACCCTATCCAGTAGCTTGATGATGAATGCAGGCCAGTTGATTTGCCTACCACTTTCGAGACAGTCCATCAAAACCAAGTCCATATAGTTAGCAATGTGGCTTCTTTCCTGCCTAGGCAGTAGGCACTTGTTGACAAATTCAAATAGGACTTTGTGGCAGGGCCTCATTCACTTCTGTAACATCACAGAATCTCCTAGTGATTTCAAGGGCAGTAGGAAGGGAATCCAAACTTGGCCATCTTTGCCTTGTGTAGTCATCATACCCTTTAGCAGGGATGTCAAGGATCTCACCCAGCTTCTCTGCATCAAAAGTCACTTGAACCCCCTTCACTTGGCTGGTAACTCTGCCATACTTGACCTCTGCATTGGCCATGAATTCAATGATTTTATTCCTTGCTAGCCTTCCATCCAACTGATGGACCATGTCCTTCCAGCCCTGAGCAGCTAGTGCATCAACCAATCGAACCATCCCCGGTTCCACCAAATCCTTCAGAAGTCTACCCTTCAAGATTTTTCTTTTGCCAAACTTGGCCAGCTTATCTTGTTCTGCATCAGACTCACTCTCTTCTTCACCACTCCATTCTTCCTCTTCAGCAATTCTAACTTGTTTGGTTTTCACAGCAGACCTTGTCCTCTTGGCCAATGACGGTTCAGCAGTCTTAGACACAGATGAAGACTTCTTGGAAGAAGTTTTGGTCTTTTTGGGCTTGGGGGTCTGAACCTCCACAGTTGTATGTTCTTCCTGATGGACCTGTTCCATCTCATCCACATCAACAGCCTCAGCAAGCTCTGCAACCTTAGCTTTTTCTTTGTCCATCCTCTTCTTCTTGCTTTCTGCCATAGCTCTTTGTAACTCACTCTCACTCTGCTTCACCATACTTCTTGTGGCTCTTCCCTTTGGCAAGGGAATCTCAGTAGTTATTGGAGAAACAACCTTTCTTTTCTTGGTATTCTTTGCAGTGATAGAAACCTTAGGGGTTGGGGTTCCCCACTTCTTGGGGTCGTAACTAGCACCTACTTTCTTCAGAAGATCTGCTAGGGTTACTTCAATAGAACATGTCTCAAATTGACCAACCCTTCAGCAGCCTCCCCTGATCCACTTCCCCCTGTTTTCTTGCTACTTTCTACTACAACTTCATCCTCAGCCCCACAAATAGCTGGTCTAACCATCTCATAGGTGGGTGAAGAATCAACCACTTCTATCCCTTTCCCCCTCACATCACTGCTTACACTTTCACTCTCCTTTTCTTTTTCACTTTTATTTTTACCTCCTCTTCCTCTTGGGTCAGGTATTTCCACATTCATAACAAACCCAACTAGAACAAACCTATTATCCAGATTTTCAACCAAAACGGAGCGTACCTCTGAAGGGGGTTTTTGAACAGACCCAATTCCTTTCCCCTCACTCGCAGATTTGAAGGAATCATCTGAGTTTTCGGATTCTTGGGCTTGGCTAGCCTCCAATTACGCGTTCAGTCTTTTTGAAAGTGCACCTATAGTCACAGTTTTGCGAGCCAGCATCTTAACTCGTTTTCTCCTAGGTTGGGGGTAGAGATGGGTTGATGAGGTGTGGAGGAATCAGAAGGGGTAGGTTGTGGATGAGTGCTTGGGTTATCTTGAGGGTTAGACATTGTTGCTAATTTTATAAGAGGTTTTTGAGTTTGGCTTTTGGAAGAAAGAAGAACTGAGAGCAAAAGAGATTTTGACGGTTTAGGAATTATGAGGGTGGCAGATGGTGATGATGGTTTTTTAAATAGAGAGGATTAATTAATGACTAACGGTAGCTTTTGCAGTAAATTAGAAGTCCAATCAACCTGAAATTTCAGGTTGAATGAGCGGTTAGGCTTCCCTAGATTTTAGGCATTTTGTGCGGTGAGAATTCTAATGAAGACGGAACTGGTTCAAAATTAAAAGGATAGGTTTTTAGATTATAGGTAGGACTCTGCTCATGAATTAAATATTAATATTTCTAATTATGCAAAGCGTAGAAAACATACCTTGTTATTCAGATGAACCAGTACTGATGGACCAGGTTCTTCACTAGAAATCCTCTTGATCATGCCTCTATTTACCAAAATAGAGAAAATTTTGTTAGAGATCAGTGATTCATATCAACACATGTCACAGGAGTATACTATTTACAGTATAAGACTGAGCAAAGATTAATCTAGATATTTACAAAGTTCCAGATTTTCCAACCAATTTTTTTTTTTCATTGTGCATTCTGAACTGGTCCCATTAGGTAATATTAATCATCCCTAATTCTAAAATATTCCTTTCAAAGCTTTCTCTACTCAGTGCTTTTGTAAAGATGTCAGCAATCTGCTTATCAGTAGCACAAAATTCTATTGTGATCAATCCCTTCTCATAGTTGTCCCTTAAGAAATGATGTCTAACATCTATGTGCTTAGTTCTCTTATGATGAACCGGGTTCTTAGTCATACTAATAGCACTAGTGTTATCACAAAAAATAGGGATGCAACCAACTTCAATACCAAAATCTATCAACTGCTGTTTGATCCACAACAATTGAGCACAACAAGAGGCAGCAACAACATACTCAGCTTCAGCAGTAGATAAGGCCACTGAGTTTTGCTTTTTAGTGGCCCATGATACCAGACAGGAACCAAGAAAGTGAGCCATACCTGAGGTGCTCTTCCTGTCCACAAGGAAACCTGCATAGTCAGCATCATCATATCCTACTAAATTAAAGTTGCTACCTTTTGGATACCAAAGGCAAAGGTCAGTAGTGCCTTTCAAGTATCTCAATATCCTCTTGACAACAGTCAAGTGGGATTCCTTAGGATTTGCTTGAAATCGAGCACAAAGCCCTACACTGAAGACAATGTCAAGTCTGCTAGCAGTAAGATACAGAAGTGAACCAATCATACCCCTATACAACTTCTGATCAACAGATGAACCAGGTTCATCTATGTCTAATTTAGTAGCTTTTGCAATATGAGTGTCTATTTCCTTTGATTCGTCCATTTTAAACTTCTTAATCAATTCTTTTGCATATTTATGCTGATGGATCATGGTTCCATTTGAGTTTTATTTGATCTGTAAGCCTAAGAACAAGTTAAGCTCACCCATCATACTCATTTCAAATTCACTCTTCATTAATTTAGCAAATTCCTTACTAAGTTTTTTAGTGGTTGCCCCAAAATTTATGTCATCAACATATATTTGTACTACTAGTAGATCCTTACCTTTTCCCCTCAAGAATAAAGTACTGGCAATCTTACCTCTTTTGTATCCATGTTCAAGCAGGAATTTGGATAGTCGTTCATACCATGCTCTAGGAGCCTGCTTGAGTCCATAGAGTGCCTTGTCCAGTTTGTATACATGATCTGGACACTCCTTGCTTTCGAACGCTGGAGGTTATTTGACAAATACTTCTTCTTTTAAGCAGCCATTTAGGAAGTCACTCTTCACATCCATCTGGTGAAGGGTAAATTTCATGTGTGCTGCAAAGGCTATGAGGAGTCTTATTGCCTCCAATCTTGCAATTGGAGCAAAGGTCTCATCATAGTCTATGCCCTCCTCTTGGCTATAAACTTGGACCACCATCCTTGCCTTATTCCTTGTAACAGTTCCATCTTCATCAAGTTTGTTTCTGAAGACCCATTTAGTGCCAATTACTAATCTGTCCTTGGGTCTTGTAACCAGATGCCAAACTTGACTCCTTTCTAACTGATTGAGTTCATCTTGCATTGTATTTACCCAGTCTGCATCCTACAAAGCTTCAGCAATATTTTTAGGTTCAAAAAGAGATAAGAAAACATAAAAAGCTCATAGATTCTTTAATTGAGATCTAGTTTTAACTCCAGAAGTTGGATCAGTAATAATGTTCTCAATGGGATGAGAACTTTGATACTTGTAAGGTTTCACAACCAACTGGTTTCTGTTTTATGTTTCTCCTATGTTCTGTTGCTGAGGAACAGGCTCATGGACATGTTCCATTTGGGAATTAGATTCATTTCTTGTTTGTTCAGTTCCCCCTATCAGGTTGCCCTGGATAGAAGAACCTGTTCCATCACCTATTCCTTCTTTTGGTGCAGCTTCAACTTGAGCTGTGACTTTACTTAATGCTTTTACCAGCCCAATAGCTTCATCTTCATGTTCCTGTCTCTCAGAAAGAATGTTAGTTTCATCAAAAACTACATGTACACTTTCTTCTACACACATAGTTCTTTTGTTGTACACTTTATATGCTTTGCTGTGTGAAGAATATCCCAAGAATACTCCCTCATCACTTCTGGGATCAAACTTACCTAGAGAGTCATTTCCATTATTGTGCACAAAGCACTTGCAACCAAATGCCCTAAGATGAGATATATTTGGTTTTCTTTCTTTAAGTAACTCATAGGGATTCTTCTCTACAAGAGGTATAGTCATGCACCTATTAGTGATATAACATGCAGTGCTTACAGCTTCTGCCCAGAAGCTATGGGGCAGTTTACTAGAAAGAAGCATAGTCCTAGCCATATCTTCAAGTGTCCTATTCTTTCTTTCAACTACTCCATTTTGTTGTGGAGTCCTAGGGGAAGAAAAATTATGATCTATCTCATCACAAATTTCAGCAAACTTAGCATTTTCAAATTCAGTTCCATGATCGGACCTAATTGATGCAAGTCGATTACCTAGCTGTTTTTGTATTTTTCTAACAAAGGCAGTAAACATGTCAAATGCTTCATCCTTAGATGTTAAAAAAAATGTCCAAGTAAACCTAGAGTAATCATCAACAAGCACCATCACATATTTCTTACCACCTCTGCTTAATGTTCTCATTGGACCACATAGATCCATATGAACCAATTCCATCGACCTGGTCGTGCTTACCACTTTCTTGCTTTTAAAAGAGGATCTTACCTGCTTCCCCCTTGCACAAGCCTCACAAACTTTGTCTTCCTTAAACTTGATGTTAGGCAACCCTATCACCAGGTCCTTGGAGACTAATATGTTGAGTTGACTTAGACTTGCATGTCCAAGTCTTTTGTGCCACAGGAGGGGATCATTGTCCAACACACTTAAGCAAGTGAGTTCATTTTCTGAAAGAGTGGACAGATCTTTAATGTATATATTGTTTACTCTTTTTCCCTGCAAAACAATCTTGTCGGTGGTAAGATTTATCACAAAACATTTGTAGAGGTGAATGCTACCAAGTTACCTCTGTCACATAGTTGTGATACACTGATTAGGCTGTATTTCAAGCTATCAAGTAGACATTCTCAATGGAATATGAGTCTGTCTTACCTACCTTTCCAACCCCAATGACCTTACATTTCTTACCATTTCCAAAGGAGACATTACCTCCTTTTAGGTTCTCAAGTGAAAGGAACTGGTTCTTACTTCCAGTCATATGCTTTGAGCAGCCACTATCCATGTACCATATTTGGCTACTCCCCTTCACTTGGACCTGCAAAACGAAATCAGGGGTTAGTCTTAGGAACCCAAACTAGTTTGGGTCCCTTTCTATAGGCAAAAGGGTAAATTAAATTCTTTTTAGCCCATCCTGACAGCCTATTTTTCCCTTGAACGAAGGTTTTTTTCTTTTGACTGGCCTTTTCTTTTATATTACATTCATTTTTGTAGTGGCCAGTCTTGCCACAGTGTGTGCAGATTTTGTTCTCAGGAAGTGTGATGTACTTGCAATAGGAATCCCACTTAGGTGCAAGGGTCCCATAGCCAAGTCCTCTCTTATTGCTGCTGTGATGCTCTTGTAGCCAAGATAGTGCATCAGAGGACTTATTCCATTTGCGAGTTCTATTAGTTCATGCTTCACCTTGCCTAGATCTTCTTTTAGGACTCTTATCTGCTGACCTCTCTTGTACAACTCATCGTTCATTTTTCCTAGATTTTCTTCTAAGGTGAGATGTGTGTGGTCAACTTTCTTTTTACCTGTTCCTAACTTCAGTTTTAAATTTTCAGATCTACGTTCTAACACAGTGGTGTCCAGTTCAAGAACCTGGTTCTTCAACTCAGTATTTTTACTATCACTTCCACTAGCCCTGAGTTCCAATTTTTGCACTTAGCTTTCAAGATCACACATTCCCTAGACAGCTGTTCCTTCTCATTGTTTATGACCTCAGACTCATCAATGAAATCTAGCAGTAACTCAGATAGCTTTTCTTTAGACAAAATTTTAATCTTGTCTTTGAGATGAATCACACTTACCTCTTGTTCGTCATCTGATTCTCCAATAGCCATAAGTGCTTGTTCATCTCCAGCTTCATCTTCTGTATCCTCATCTGAGCTTTCTCCCCAAGTAGCAACCATAGCCTTTGTTGATCCTTTGTTCTTCTTGGGATGAACCCGTTCCTTCTTCCTGTTTCTTCATTCAACCCTTTCTTTCTTCCATTCAATTTCCCACTGAGGACAGTTCTCTATCATGTGATCAGTCTTACCACATTTGTAGCAGCCTTCGTTGGTCTATTTTTCAGGGGCCCTTGGTTTGTTGAAGGTTTCACCTCTCGAAGAACCCTTTCCTCTCATTAGGTACTTCTTGAAATCCCTCGTGATCATAGCCATTTCATCATCCTCTAGGTCTGCACCTTCAGCTATTCTGAGGGCCAGGCTTCTTTTCTTCTTGGGTGTATCCATCTTCATGGTTTGACTTCTAAGTTCATAGGCAGTGAGATTTCTAATCAGTTCATCCAACTTGAGAGTGGCAATGTTCTTTGATTCCTGAATATCAGTGATTTTGCTTTCCCAAGTAACAGGCAAAACACTTGTTAGAATTTTCTCAACCTTGTCTTCTTCAAGGTTAATCCTTCCAAGAGACTTAAGTTCATTTGTTAGTGTTGTGAACCTTGTATACATCTCTTGGATGGTTTCTCCTTCCTTCATGGTGAAGTTCTCATATTGAGAATACAGTAGTGTTCCTCTTGATCTCTTCACTTGTGGAGTTCCTTCATGAGCCACGTATAAAGTGTCCCAAATTTCCTTAGCAGTAGTGCAGCTTTGAATTCTGCTGTACTCGTCTGGACCAAGTCCACACACTAGCCATTTCTTAGCCTTAGCATTCTTTTCCCACTTCTTCAAGTCCTCAGTAGTGCAGTCAGCTCTAGTCTTTGGCACGTCCATTCCTTCAGTATTCTTCTTTGTAGTGGCCAGGGGACCATCAGTAACAATGTCATAGAGTTCATAGTCCTCTCCTATGATGTGATCTCTCATCCTATTTTTCCACCAGGAATAGTACTGTCCATTGAAGAGTGGAGGCCTAACAGTGGATTATCCTTCCTAGTTTCCAGGTGGTGCACTCATCTTGATCTGTTCCTAAGGTGTTAACCTCTTCAAGGATAACCTGCTCTGCTACCAATTGATTTTTTATACTTCAGTACCACACAAGGGGGGGGGGGGGGATGATTTGTGTAGTACCCAATTTTTCGCTTACCTTGATTATAGAAGGACCTGGTTCTTCTACGTGTTCCAACTACTACTGTTGCGGAATAATAAGTAAAAAAATTAAAGAACACAAAGATTTTACGTGGAAAACACTTGGCTCAAAAGGTCAAAAAACCACGACCTACCTTCCAGTAGGATTTTCCCAAACTCTCCACTAAATTCACTGAGCCAAAAATTGCATTTACAAAAACTCTTTTGTAAACCTAGGATTAACTCTAATCCCGTTGTGGCACACAGCCTCAACTGTTGCGACAACTTCAAGTTAACTCTAACTTGAAAATTCTAAGAACCTAATACAATTGCTTCTAGATAAAGCTGAAAGGTACAATATGAAAACACCTACTACAATTGAACTAGAATAAAAGACAGACACTTGGAACTGGTTCTTCTATCTGGTTCAAGTAGCTTCAGGTTTGCACGCTTGAATCACACATAAATTGCTTGCAAAATTGCTTGCTATTTTGCTCTCAATTCACGTTTAACTTCTTCTTATGTGCGTTACCTGTAAAAGAGAATAACACTGATATTTATGAAGTTAGTAAATAGAGATTGACTAGAATACTGATGCTACTCTTCCTTGGTGGAAGAGTTCTAATTGGTCTCAACCTCTAACTCTATCCATCTCTTAAGCCGTGTTCTCTTTGAGTAAGGAATCTTTCTCCTTATCTAATATGCAACCTTTTCGATCAGGATCAGGAGATACCACTGCTGGTAAGTGAGGTTTATCTCCTTCACGTGCATCTCACATGTTTGAGTTGACCATAACTGTGCCTCACAAGGATGAGTTGACCATAACTGCGCCTCACAAGGATGGACTTGGTCCATGTCTGAGTTCCTTTGTCAGTCTTCAAAACATCAACTGTACTTGGGCCAACAAACCCTATTCTGTAGGAGGCACCCCTGAACTTAAGGAAAACTAAAAACTCTTCTGACTAGGGAGAACACCTAGAAGGTAATGGTCATCTCAACTAGGGGTATATGTAGGAGGTGAAAACCTTCTCAACTAGGGGAATGCCTAGCAAGTAAAAACCTTCTCAAACAGCCTTTATGCTGACAAAATTTGGGCGCGACACTTCAAAAATTCAAGCTTCCAAGCTTTGGTTTGGACATAGTCTTCGTCCCTGTTTCAAACAAAGAAAACTTGTGAGTTTAAACATGGTGGTTGGTTTGTGGCCTTGACATTGAGGGCGATTGCTCCTTTACTTGCCATGATAACTTTGATTTCAAATTGAAAGACCTTGCTTGTTTATTGACTAACCACTTTCTCTGTCACCCTTATCGCAGAAAATACCTCTGATCCGTTCAAGCCCAATACCCTCTATCTGTTGCATTGTGCTCATGAATTGACATATACCGAACCTTTGTATTTCACATGAATCCCAAAGCACGTCAATTGTCACCAACACAGTGCGCATACTACTCTGTCCTGACTTAAGCCACTTTGATGTACTAGCCAGACTCCCTTTTGTGCAATTGGAAATCTGGTAGCAAATTTTGAAGTCATTTCTCACTTGTTTAGATAAAACAGACTCAAGAAGAGGACTTAAACAAATCAAAAGGAACATAGTAAGGGGACATTGAAAAGAAATGATATCTAACATGAAAATCACCAAGTAGAAACTTATCAGATGTAGATACCAACTCTAATGATCGTGACATGCATTTTGAATTAAGTGGCCTAATATGTTTAGCAAGTCTAATGTTCAACTCTTGTTGTATCTCTAAACCGTGAAACTGGGCTTCAATGCTCCGATTATCCTATATGATTCACGGTCCTTATTCGACTTGTAGTGCCTGAAGGGTTTTCACCATCAAGCCTCTCACATTTTTTTTTCTCTCAACTCACCGTCGCCTTATGGTGCCTATGAAGGTTTTCACCAATAAGACTCTCTCATTTTGTTCTTTTCTTCTTATTTCCTGTGATTCTGCAGATGACAAGGCATTAACCATGGTAAAAATATCATATGCTCTTGGCATGGCTAACTCAGCACTCTCAAAGATTATCTGGGAGGTCTTTTTTTGGACTGTAATGTGGCTTTTGGACAGGGTTAGAAAGAAAGGATATCATAAAGGCTCAAAATAACTAAGATAATAGGGTTAATTTATTTACAACTTTTGGAATCCATTTCAAAACTTTGCTCCAATTTCTAAAACAAGAGAATTTGATTCTAAAAAAAACCGCCCCACTCTTGACTTCGTGGGATTATGAAATATTTTATTTGGTGCGACCGAACCGTAAGGCTGACTACGTATCTTGTGGTGACAAGAATCAGGTCGAACGTAGTTCACAACAAATTCTTGTTTTGTTTTTTTGTTGCTCTTTTTCTTTTCTTTTTTTTCCTTTTTTTTCTTTTCTCTCTTTTTTCTTTTTGATTTTTTCTTTGGAATGAACTTTCTAAAACAAACCTTATAGGGACATGATTTTTTTGATATATTTTTTATGACTCTAACTTAATTGCAAAAGAGGTGAGGTCAAAGAAATTAGCACAGGCTCAAAGGGGTATCAAAGGGTATAAAGTGTTTGGATAGCTGAAAGAGGGCCTCCCAATCTCTAAGAATACCAAGTACAACACATGCAACTTGAAGATGAAAAAAGAAGATTATGCATAACATTTCTTTTGCAACATCGACATTGGTATCACAGATATGCCTTCCACCTTTCTTTAGTGCCTTGTCAAGTACAGAGCTCTTCTTGGGTGATTTCTTCTTCAAAATGGATGTGCTCCGTCAGTTTGGAGCGAACTCCCTTGGCTTTATGTTGTAACTTGAGATGCACTTGAACTCAAAGTTGCTTGCATCAAATTGTCTGGGACGCACTTTCTTGTAACAAATTCTTGTCGTCCTCTTAACTTCCCAAACCATCGGCCCCAGTTTCACACAATTCGGGCTTTAAATGATCTCAAAATATCCAAATCTTTACTTATTTCCCTCAAATGTCCCTGTCATCTTCAAAACTTGTTTCATTGTTTCATGATTAGACTAACTCTTAAGACCAGGCGGAGAATTCCACATGCATGTCGTGCCACTAGAGTCACCATGAAAAGAACTATAAAAGAAAAAGAGAACTAAACAAATACAGACTAGAAATAACAAAAAAATTGGAGATTGCATTAAACAGACAGTGAAAGGGTTCGAACAACAAAACAAGCAAACTAAACTAGGGTTACAACCCTGGAACAATCCTAGATAACACTAAACGAGTTACTACGACTAAACAAACTAGGAAAAATAAACGGATAGAAAGGGTTTGAGTCACAAGACAATATCCGGATTACAACCCTAAAATAACTCGGACAACAGAAATAACAACAAAATAAACCACCAAGACTCCCCCTGGCTAGCCACGAAAGGAGCATCTTTCCAATCACCAAGCTCAACATCTTAGCCACGGAGTTCCGGATCAACATTACTAGGACCTTCACAAGTCTCCATCACATTGACCTAGCAAATTGCATTTGGGTCCCTTTTGCCAGCTCGTTCTTAAGATCAACTTCCGGAACCGAGACTGATAGCGCTGAAAGCTTTGCGGCAAGTGGCCCTCCGAGGATCTCAGAAGGGTTCTCATATTCCTTTTCAACACAAATCATACCCACCATATGCGTCTCATTATGAACAAGCAATGCACTTTGGCTAGTGTCTACAACATCTGGATTTTGCACGATAACGTCACCTGCATCAATAAGCTTCTGAACTGCTCTTTTCAGATGCCAACACTTTTCTATGCTGTGACCCGGGGCCTTAGAGCAATATGCACACCTTTGAGAATAATCAAAATTCTTGGGAAGAGGGTTCGGCATTTTTATCTGAATCGGCTTCAACATGTCCAATAGCCTCAACCTTTGGAACAAACTGGCATATGATTCTCCAATGGGAGTGGAAGTCTTTTCCTTTTGCTGTTGCCTTTTCATTTTGTACTCTGGCCTCGGTTGGAACCTTTTGCGGGTAGGTGGTTGATATTCTTTAGGGGGCGGGTAAGACATTTATGGAGGCGATGCAGGCCATTGCAGGTCTTGTAGGTGTGGGGCATATGGCGGTGAACTTTGGGTAGACCACTGGGAAAGTGGGGTATGACTTTGGGGGTTTTGTAGAGAGAAGTAGCAGTGGGGAAGATTATTTGGAGTACGAGGATATTCATGGGGTCGATGTCGACGCTGAAAGCGTTGAGCAGGAATGCCCACTGGATCTTGTTGTTAGCGGGGCTCAACAACATCTTTTCTGTTTCTCTTTCTTACCCCCAAACTTACTGAGATGTTTTGAATGTCTTCCGTAGTATCTTTCACTGCACAATAGCTCATGATTTTGCCTAACTTGATTACTTCTTCTACTATCTACCCCATTTTTACCACATCATTGAAAGGTTTACCCAAGGCCGGGATCAAATGACTGAAGTAGGTGGCCCCCTGGGCTTGTAGGAAAAGCTCAACCATTTCTTCTTCACCAATCGGGGGACTGACCCGAGCAGCTTGTTCCCTCCATCTGAGCCCAAACTCCCTAAAACTTTCCTCGGGTTTCTTTTCCATCTTAGATAGGGAGGAGCGTCTGGGATAATGTCTAGATTGTACTGAAAGTGTCGAACAAAATCTTGAGCCATGTCATCCCATGCATGCCACTTATTGACATCTTGATGAGTATACCATTCCAAGGCTGCCCCAGTCAAGCTCTCACTGAAATACGCCATCCACAAATCATCTTTCCCGCCAATACTTCTCATTTCACTGCAATAACC
>NW_017675186.1:66851-73648 GCF_001879085.1 Nicotiana attenuata | reverse complement strand
TTTCGTTTCAGCAAGGCCTTCAATCCTCTAATCTCTTCACTGGCTTTGGAGAGTTGCTCGGAAAATGATGCCTCAAGGAGACTTTTGTCCTTGTCAGCCTGATTGGAAGAAGCTTTTTCAACTGCTAACTCTGAAATCAAGACCTTCAACTGTTGCTCTAAGGTACGCTTGCTTTCTTCTAACACTTCCATCTCCAGCAGAAGACTTTCATACTGTTCTTTCCAATTGTCTGCTTCAATTTGATAGTCATGCATTAACTGCTCCGTATGAGAAACCCTCTTCATCATCTCTGTACCAATGAGATCGATCTAAAAAAGAAGAAAGGAGTAAGAACCTTAGTGAAAGGAGAATTGAATGAAGCATAAAAAAAAGCAATACCTTCAGTGATGATTGCACTATATCATTCATCCAAGTCAAAGAACTATGACTTTCTAGCTTGGAATTTTCGACTGGACCAATCAAGGGTTTTAACCATACGTCAGCCCGACCTGATTTTTTCAAAACATTAACATCGGCAGGGACCTCAATGGTAATCTGCTTCATCCCTTCACTTCCACTTGAAGAACGAACCTCAGTACGAGGAATGGTGATAGTGGGGACTAAAGAAGAAGTTATAACAGCTTGGGGCGAAGCAGAAACAGTAGCACTAACAACTAGCAAAGAACACACCACAGGGACAGACATGGTAAAATAGGCAAGAGGCACTTCGTCAGAAACTAAATCCAAATTTTCACTATCAAACCCACGAGAAAAAAGCTGTTCATCGGAGTCACGAGCTGCCGTAGGAGTATCATCGTCAAAACTCACCAATGTAGCACCAACAGGCTCGATCACGAGAACAGAACGGGGAGGAGTCGCTTCATCGTTTGACAAGACGCATCTTCTGGCCCGTAGCCTTTTAACCAAGGAACTTCCATCCTGTTCCTCTTCCTCCTCAGAATCTTGGGTCGCATCAGCTTTCCTTTTCGATGAAGAACTCAAGATTATCTCTTGAGCTATTTCCAAAGAAACTCTAGAAGCCGCGATTGCATCAGCGCTTACCCCACGTATGGGGAACCCTGATAAAAAGAAGGGTCAAATAAATTCTAAAAGAAAGATGAACAAAAATATAAAAAGAAAGCGGGTAAAGTATTTACCATGAGTTTTGACCTTCCAACCAAACATGTGTGAAAGGTTTTTCCAAGATCTGCCTTCCATAGGCGCAACAATCAATAACTTTTCTACCCAACCACGGAAATTGGTAATCTCGTCAACAGCTCCCATGGTTGTTGAAAAAAGAGAAAGTTAAACAACAGCGGGAAAAATAAATCCCTTCAAAAGGAAAAAGGAAAAAAGAAAGAAAGTTGCAAGATTAAAACTTACGTGCAAAATTCCACTTTTCAGGGAATGGTACATTTTCTTCACCTACTAAACCTACAGTAGGAGCAACAATAAATCTGGCATACCAGCCACGATCCTTATCATATTCAGGGCTAACTAGCACTCTCTTACTCCTCGCCACTGAAGTAATGATCCCATGGCAGAAAAGCTTAGGGGAGTAGAGGTGGATCAAATGAAAGAAAGTGAAAGGCAAATTAGCCAACCTAGCTAAGTGCCTTAGACAAGCAACAACCCTCCACACAATGGGGCCAATTTGTCCTAAACAAACGTTGAAAAAACGGCAAAACTCAATAATAACAGGATCAATGGGGGGTTTGAAATTAAGTGTAAGAGGATATGTATACACAAAAGAAAATCCGGTCATGCAAGATGTGATTCTTTGGTTTGCATTAGGAATTATGATAGGGAAGTCAGGGCTCCAATGGCAATCCTTACAGACAACAGAGATTAAACCTTCGGTAATCTGAGAAGGGTAAACGTCAGCAAGATCCAAAGAAGACATTGAAGAAACTTGATTCCTAATTGATTCTCTATTAAAGTAAAAAGATAGTTCAGAAGGGATAATTTCATCAACTAAAGGTTCACGAACTGGTTCACTAGAGTCTTTATTTCTAGAAGAAGGTCTATGTGAAAGAGAACCCCTAGTTCTAGAAGGAGGGGTGGAACTCGATGAGGTAAAGAAACACCTCGTGTAGATGAAGACCCAAAACTACGCAATCTTCCTCCTCTTCTACTTCTAACAGGAGCAAGGAAAGTTCATCAACAATGGGGACTCTTCGACAATTAGGGTTTGAAGAAGACATGGTTGCACGAGGAAGAAAATAAGAATGAATATTCAAAGATAGGTAACTTTTTGTGAGAAAGACAAAAACGAAAACTATATTTATACTTAGAAGCAACCGTCAAGGAAAAGGTGTAATGATGGAAACGCCATGATGGAACTGTTACTTCGTAATTGATGAAGCCGCAATAAAGTCCTAAAAGACGCTGAAGAATTGCAGACCCGATTAGAGGATGCCACATGTCACGAGCATTAAATGGAAGTGACATATGAAGCGTCAGTTCTAGAAAAGGTATAATGGCGGCAAAATTTTCCGCTTTAATGAAGATCCACTTCCCAAATATTCTATTATTGAATAAATGACAAGTGGGGGACTATGTGTATTGGGAAAATTCAAGTTAGTATATTGAATTTATTATGTGATGATATGTCATGACACGTGGATCAGTAAAAGAATGACAGTTGGCAGAAAATAGTTAAAGGGGCATGAGCTTTAACAGACACGAGCAGAGATTCAAGAAAAGTAGAAGCGAAGGGTTCTCAAACCTCTTGATAATTTGGAAAAGCATCAGAGGAATGAACCTAGATAGCAAAAAAGGATAGATACGTATTATTGGTAGTTAATGAGCATTAATTACGGAAAATGTTATAGAATTTGTACTGAACAGTTTCGATTGCCAATTATAACGTTACATTAAATGTCATTAATTGCCCATAATAACTCCATTATGGGAGGAAATAAAAGTATTACTTAGAAATAGCTATAAAAAGTGAGGAATAAACATTTGTGAGGACACGAAATACTATTGGAATACATTGATTTACTTTGCTTTCTATCTTGCAACTGTTCATATCAATTATTCTTATTTTTATTTGATTATCAGTAACCCGAGTTCTTCTAATAGCAAGCTTTGACCGAAATTCTTATTTTTTAGTTAAACAATCTATACTTGCACTTAAAATCCAATTACCACACATGGCTTCCCAAAGACGGGTATGACAAAAAGGACTCAACTGAAAACTATACCGCTTAAGGGATTAATACGTAATTAATAGAAGTTTGTAACAGCCCCGTACATAACAAAGCCATTCCCAGCACTCTAATTCCTACTATAGTATTTGTCAGAATTCGTTTCCTTGTTTGACAAGGCGATTTCAAGTATTTCTCAGAATCCTTTTCTTTTTCCTTCTCAAATTAAGCCCCTAGCACCTAATGGCTTCTTAGCTCTGATGTGACGACCTGGCCGGTCGTCTTAATAATTTACGCCCCGATCCCCCATTAACTGCTTCCCCTAAGTTCATTTCTGCTATTTTGGTTTGCCGGGACGTTCTGTGTTAAGTTTCGGAGAGTTTTGGGACACTTAGTCCCTAAATGAGAGATTAAGTGTGGAAAAGTGGTCCGTAGTCAGAACAGTGTGAAGACGACCTCGGAATGGAAATTCGATGGTCCAGTTATCTCCGTTAGGTGATTTCGGGGTTGGGAGCGTGTTCGGAATGTATTTTGGAAGTCTGTAGCTCTTTTAGGCTTGAAATGCCGAAGGTTGAATGTTTGAAGTTTCCGGTCCGATAGTGAATTTTTTATCCGAGGGCCGGAATGGAATTTCAGAAGTTGCAGTAGCTCCATCGTGTCATTTGGCATGTGTGTGCAAAATTTCAGGTCATTCGGACATGTTTTGGTTGGGTTTTTGATCGAAAATGTATTTTGATGGAATTTGAAGTTCTTAGGCTCAAATCCTTGAATTAATCGAGTTTCCGACGTTGTTTTAGGTGTTTTAAGGATTGGTACAAGTTTGAATGACATATTAGGTGTTATTGGTGCTTTTGGTTGAGGTCCCGGGGGCCTCGGGATGATTTCGGGTGGTTAACGGAAGAATTTTTGAAGTGTTGCAGCAGCCGAACCATTGCAGCTTCTGGTATTTTTGCATCTGCGGCTTGGGAACCGCAGATACAGCGCCGCAGAGGCGGCTAAATGGCCGCAGAAGCGGCTTTGCTCCTTTCCCTCAGAAACTGTAGAAGCGGTGCTATTCCCGCATAAGCGGAGCCGCAGAAGCGGCTCAGGCATCGCAGATGCGGCTCCAGCATTTCGTTCGTTTCCGTAGAAGCGGATTGTCCCTCGCAGATGCGCTTCCACACCTGCGGCTCATTTCTCGCAGATGCGGTCCTGGCCATTTAATTGTAGACCGCAGAAGCGACTTGTTTCCGCATAAGCGGGACCGCAGAAGCGGTCCCTTGTCTGCAGAAGCGGAAATGCCTGTTCTGATATAGAAAATTCGAGGGTTTGATTTCATAAGTTAGAAAAACCAAATTTAGCTCGGGTAAGGGCGATTTTCAGAGGATTTTGAAGAGAAAACTATTGGGTAACGTTCCTTTAATCCCTTCTAGTTATATTTCATCATTTTGTAGTTAAATCCATCATTAAAATTCAAATTTGGGATCAAAATTGGAAGAAATTGGGTAAAACTTCATAGGCTAAACCATTGAGTTTTGAGTGAGCACTTGACCTCCGATTTGGGAGATTTTTATATGGTTAGACTCGTGAGAGTACGAGCTTCTGAAAATGTTAAAATTATTCGATTCCGAGACATTGGACTGAAGGGCATTTTGGTCATTTCACCTAATTTCACGTCGTAGCTTTGAATTAAATAGCAAAACCAGTTATTTGCGATGTTATTTACAATGTATAATTGAATTGAATAGATTTGGGCTATTTGGAGTCGGATACTCGTGGCAAGGGCGTGGTTTCTAGTTCATATTGAGCCGGTTCGAGGTAAGTGTCTTGTCTAACCTTGTGTGGGGGACCTTTCCCCTTAGGATTTGTTATTTGTTATTTTGAGTGCCTTGTACGCGAGGTGACGAGTGTGTACTTGAGCCAATTGTTGAAAATCCTGATTTTACTTAAGATAGTGAGATTGAGTTCCTTTCATATTTACTTTATTCTACTTGCAATTATAACCTGTGCTAGATTAGGAAAGCATGTTTAGGTTATTTAACTGCCTAATTGCTTAAGTTGCCTTGACTGTACTACGTGAAGCATGCTAGGCCAGTACTACCTATTTGCTTGTCTTTTGTACTTCGTTTTCGTGTACCTTCTGGTTGTGATTGTGCATTTATATTGGGACTACGGATGTGGGATTCCGGTAGCTCCCCCTCCCCCCCCCCCCCTTGTTTGTTTACTTTGGGACTACGGGTTCGATTCCCGGTAGATCCCCCTGCACTTTTACTTTGGGACTGCGGGTTATATTCCTGATAGGTCCCCCTGCATATTGATGGTTGGACTACGGGACGGTATCCCGGGAGATCCTTCGGTTTGGCACATGAGTTGGACTACGGGACGGTATCCGGGGAGATCCACTGGACAGTTGAGGAAAGGGCTACAGGACGGTATCCTGGGAGACCCTCATTGTTATCCTTGGTATTGAGTTGTAGTCATTCTGTGTTTATTTTGTTCTTTGTGTAGTTGTTATTGCCTCGTTGACCTGTCTTATCTCACTGTTGTACTCATTATTTTTGTCAGATTTTCATACTGTTGATTATTATTATATTTTACCTCAGTAGGGCCCTGACCTTCCTCGTCACTACCCAACCGAGGTTAGGCTTGGCACTTACTGAGTACCGCTGTGGTGTGCTCATGCCCTTCCTGCGCATGTTTTTCATGTGCAGATCCAGGTACCTCCTCTCAGGCGCACTATCCTTGAGGCGAGGAGATACACGGAGACTTCGAGGTATATCTGCCGCGTCCGCAGACCAGGAGTCTCTATTCTGTTCCAGCTTTAGTATTTAGTTTATCCCTTTTCTCTCAGTTGTTTAGATATTCAGGAGTTAGAGCAGCGTACTATGTTTCTGTTAGCCTGTGGTTCCCGTGAGTTTCCGGGTTTGGGTTGAGTTGTAGCTTTCCGGCATTTCTTTGAGTTGTATGGTCGAGCNACCGATAAGATATCGGTTATCGGGTATCGGTCAATCGGTTATCGATCACTATCGGTTCGGTTATCGGTTTACCTGATAAGATAACTCAATCTAGAGTTAAGCAAAAAAGAGAAGACAATTCACTGGAGTTAAGCAAAAAAAGAGAAGAATTCACATATAGTATACTATCCATTTCTGTGTTTTTGTCCAGTGACCACAACTGGAATAGTCTTCAATAACAGTTATCCAAATACATTAATAATAATACAAAGTAGTAGCAATTTCACCTTAAAATTAACAAGTCCAAACATATAGTACTAACAGTTCAAATTCAAGTTAACAAGACAACAATTACTCAATCCTTATAGGCTTCACCAAAAAATTAGTGGATAAATACTTATCAAACTGCACCAATTCCCAAAAAATGTTTCAAGGCATTAGCTGCCTCGTCCAATATGATAACAACAGTAGTTGATTTAGAATAATTATTTCACACAATACCTGTACTTCCACAAGCGATGAAGCCCTCAAACAGTCCAAGATAAACTGGATGTTGTTTGTCAAATGTCTAACCTGAAAAAAGAACCATCAAGCAATCGCTATATGAAGATGAATTTTGTTATAGAAATTAAAAGCCTAATGTATAAGACTAAAGACATACACTAGAAGTAACTAGTAAGGTATATGAAGAAGTGAATACGAAGCAACTGGAAGAGTAGTGGCGTAGAGAAGA
>NW_017675186.1:26334-66780 GCF_001879085.1 Nicotiana attenuata | reverse complement strand
TTCCTGATACGGTCCCCCTTGGCATATTGATGGTTGGACTACGGGACGGTATCCCGGGAGATCCTTCGGTTTGGCACATGAGTTGGACTACGGGACGGTATCCGGGGAGATCCACTGGACAGTTGAGGAAAGGGCTACAGGACGGTATCCTGGGAGACCCTCATTGTTATCCTTGGTATTGAGTTGTAGTCATTCTGTGTTTATTTTGTTCTTTGTGTAGTTGTTATTGCCTCGTTGACCTGTCTTATCTCACTGTTGTACTCATTATTTTTGTCAGATTTTCATACTGTTGATTATTATTATATTTTACCTCAGTAGGGCCCTGACCTTCCTCGTCACTACCCAACCGAGGTTAGGCTTGGCACTTACTGAGTACCGCTGTGGTGTGCTCATGCCCTTCCTGCGCATGTTTTTCATGTGCAGATCCAGGTACCTCCTCTCAGGCGCACTATCCTTGAGGCGAGGAGATACACGGAGACTTCGAGGTATATCTGCCGCGTCCGCAGACCAGGAGTCTCTATTCTGTTCCAGCTTTAGTATTTAGTTTATCCCTTTTCTCTCAGTTGTTTAGATATTCAGGAGTTAGAGCAGCGTACTATGTTTCTGTTAGCCTGTGGTTCCCGTGAGTTTCCGGGTTTTGGGGTTGAGTTGTAGACTTCCGCATTTCTTTTGAGTTGTATAGGTCGAGCGGCCTTATATGCAGTTATTATTTTAATATGTTTAGCTTTATTTAACCATTTCGCTAGTTAAGTTGTTATTTCCGCATTGATAGGCTTACCTAGTTCCTACAACTAGGTGCCATCACGACATGTTCATGAAGGGTGAACTGGGGTCGTGACAAGTTGGTATCAGAGCATTAGGTTCATAGGAGTCACGGAACACAGGCCGGTTTATTAGAGTCTCGCTGATCGGTTGGGAGACGTCTGAACTTATCTACGAGAGGCTATGTAACTGTTTAGGAAAAATCTTCGTTTCATTTGAATTCCTTGTCGTGCGATATTTTGACATCAATTCTAAACTTCTGACTTCTATTCTCTCATAGATGGTGAGGACACGTGCCACTCGAGATGATCAGGCACCCGCGCCCCATACTGCAGCCGTCAGAGGCCGAGGCCGGGGGAGAGGTCGAGGACGCGCACGTGGTGCAGCCAGAGCACCTGCGCCAGCTACCGCCGAGGTACCACCAGCAGATCCAGCCGGAGCCCAAGCACCTGGCTCACCTACTACTGCCACTACTACTCCAGCGCTCCAGGAGACTTTAGCTCAGTTCATGAGTATGTAAACCACCTTGGCTCAGGCAGGGTTGCTTCCCCTTGCTGCAGCCACATCCAAGGCCGGGGGAGGAGCACAGACTCCCGCCGTCCGCACTCCTGAGCAACGAGTGCAGGTTGAGCAGGCTCCCGAGATTATTCCGGCACAGCCTGCAGCACCAGTTCAGCCCGAGTATGGGTCAGCTGCTTCAGAGGACGAGCAGCGAAGACTTGAGAGGTTCAAGAAATATGATCCCCCAGTGTTCAGTGGATTAGCATCAGACGATGCCTTGGGATTTCTAGAGGAGTGTCATCGTATTCTTCGCACTATAGGCATATTGGAGTCCAGTGGGGTTTATTTCACTGCTTTTCAGCTTCGGGGAGCCGCCTATGATTGGTGGCACACTTATGAGATAGACAGTCCAGTCGATGCTGTTTCACTGACTTGGACCCAGTTCTCGGATATGTTCATGAGAGAGTTTGTCCCCCAAAGTCTTAGGGATGCATGGCGCGTAGAGTTTGAGCATTTGCGGAGTATGCTATCCGTTATACCAGGTTGGCCAGGCATGCACCGGCTTTGGTTGCTACAGTTCGGGAGAGAGTTCACAGGTTCATTGAGGGTCTTATTCCACCCATCAAATCTAGCATGGCTCGAGAGTTGGAGACGGACATTCCTTATCAGCGGGTAGTGAGCATTACTAAGAGGATTGAGGGTATGCTCACCAGGGAGCAAGGGGAGAGGGAGGCCAAGGTCTCCAGAGTCGGGTCACTACTCTGGTGCCCGTACCCCATCACCAGGTCGTTATGGCAGAGGTTATGCGGGTCGCCCTGTTCATTCAACTCTTCCAGCAGCCGGCAGTACTCCAGCTCCACCTACACCTCAGGAGCCTTGTTATGCACCTCCAGTTTCTAGCGCGCCTCCTGCGCGGGGTGCTTCCAGAGGTCAGTCCAGCAGACCTGGCTCTAGTCAGTCACAGCCACCGCGTCCTCCCAGAGCTTGTATTGAATGTGGTGATACATGCCACATGGTTAGGGACTGTCCCAGACTTGGTAGGGGTGCATCTTCACAGACTACTCAGCCACAGCGTGCTCCTCAGAGTTCTCAGGTCATAGTCACAGCTCCAGCTGCTACCCCACCTGCCCAGCCGGCTAGGGGCGGAGGTCGGGGAGATAGAGGTCGCCCTCGAGAGAGGGGCCGGGCCAGATATTATGCTATTCCTGCTCGTACTGAGGCTGTTGCCTTCGACTCCGTCATTACAGGTATTATACTGGTTTGTTACAGAGAGTCATCGGTTCTATTCGATCCGAGATCTACTTATTCTTATGTGTCTTCTTACTTTGCTCCTCATTTGGGTGTGCCTCGGGATTCTTTGAGTGCCCCCATTTATGTTTCTACTCCTGTGGGAGATTCTCTTGTTGTGGACCGCGTTTACCGGTCATGTTTGGTTACTATTCGTGGTTTTGAGACCAGAGCAGACTTATTGTTACTCGGTATGGTGGATTTTGACATTATTTTGGGCATGGACTGGTTGTCGCCCCATTTTGCTATTCTTGATTGTCACGCCAAGACCGTGACGCTGGCTATGCCAGGTATTCCGCGTATTGAGCGGAGTGGTACTTTAGATCACACTCCCAGTAGAGTTATCTCTTTTCTTAAAGCTCAGCGTATGGTTGAGAAGGGGTGTGCCGCGTATTTAGCTTATGTGAGAGATGTTAGTGTTGATACCCCTTCTGTTGACTCAATTCTAGTGGTACGGGATTATCCCGATGTGTTTCCAGCTGATCTTCCGGGCATGCCGCCCGATAGAGACATCGATTTTGGCATTGATCTGTTGCCGGGCACCCAGCCCATTTCCATTCCTCCGTATCGTATGGCTCCTCCTGAGTTGAAGGAGTTGAAGGATCAGTTACAGGAATTGCTTGGTAAGGGTTTTATTCGACCCAGTGTTTCACCGTGGGATGCTCCTGTTTTGTTCGTGAAGAAGAAGGATGGTTCTATGCGTATGTGTATTGATTATCGCCAGCTGAATAAGGTTACAGTGAAGAACCGTTATCCTTTGCCTCGCGTTGATGATCTGTTTGACCAGCTTCAGGGCGCACAGGTGTTTTCTAAGATTGACTTGCGCTCAGGTTACCATCAGTTGAAGATTCGGGAGCCAGATATCCCGAAGACTGCCTTCAGGACTCGATATGGTCATTACGAGTTCCTTGTTAATCATTTGGGCTGACCAATGCCCCAGCAGCTTTCATGCATCTGATGCACAGCGTGTTCAGGCCATATCTTGACTCATTCGTCATTGTTTTTATTGATGATATTCTGGTGTATTCCCGGAGTCGGGAAGATCATGAGCAGCACCTGAGGACCGTGCTTTAGACCTTCAGGGAGAAGAAGTTATATGCAAAGTTCTCAAAATGTGAGTTTTGGCTGAGTTCTGTGGCATTCTTAGGCCATGTGATTTCGAGTGAGGGTATTCGGATGGATCCGAGGAAGATATAGGCCGTGCAGAGTTGGCCCAGGCCGTCCTTAGCTACAGAGATTCGCAGTCTCCTTGGCTTGGCAGGCTACTACCGTCGCTTCGTGGAGGGATTTTCATCGATTGCGGCCCCTATGACTAGATTGACCCAGAAGGGTGCCCCATTTCAGTGGATAGAGGAGTGTGAGGAGAGCTTTCAGAAGCTCAAGACAGCTTTGACTACAACCCCAATTTTGATGTTGCCTACCGGTTCGGGGTCTTATACTGTCTATTGACGCCTCGAGAGTTGGCCTTGGAGCGGTGTTGATGCAGGACGGTAGGGTGATTGCCTACGCGTCCAGACAATTGAAGATACATGAAAAGAATTACCCTGTCCACGACCTTGAATTAGCTGCCATTGTTCATGCCTTGAAGATCTGGCGTCATTATTTGTATGGTGTGCCTTGTGAGATCTATACTGACCATCGGAGTTTGCAACACTTACTCAAGCAAAAGGATCTTAATATGCATCAGAGGAGGTGGTTAAAGCTGCTGAAGGATTATGACATCACTATCCTGTATCACCCAGGCAAGGCCAATGTATTGGCGGATGCCTTGAGTCGCCGGGCGGAGAGTTTGGGGAGTTTGGCATATTTACCAGCTTCATAGAGGCCTATGGCGATGGATGTTCAGGCCTTAGCCAGCCAGTTCGTGAGATTGGATCTTTCAGAGCCCAGTCGGGTTCTAGCTTGTGTGGTTTCCCGGTCTTCCTTATTTGATCGTATCAGGGAGCGGCAGTATGATGACCCTTATTTGCTTGTCCTTCAGGACAAGGTTCAGCATGGAGATGCCAGATGTGACCATTGGAGATGACAGGGTATTGAGGATGCAGGGCCGGATTGTGTGCCCAATGTTGATGGTCTTCGGGAGTTGATTCTAGCAGAGGCCCATAGTTCGCGGTATTCCATCCATCCGGGTGCCACGAAGATGTATCAGGACTTGAGGCAGCACTATTGGTGGAGGCGGATGAAGAAGGATATAGTTGGTTATGTGTCTAGATGCCTCAACTGCCAGCAGGTGAAGTATGAGCACCAGCGCCCGGGTGGATTGCTTCAGCAGATAGAGATTCCAGAGTGGAAGTGGGAGCGCATCACCATGGACTTTCTATCGGGACTCCCACGGACCTTGAAGAAGTTTGATGCCATTTCGGTCATTGTGGATCGGCTGACCAAATCCGCTCATTTCATTCCTGTGTGTACCACTTATTCATTGGAGCGGTTGGCGGAGATTTATATCCGGGAAATTGTCCGTCTGCATGGTATTCCAGTTTCTATTATTTCAGACAGAGGTACCCAGTTTACATCGCGGTTCTGGAGAGCCGTGCAGTAGGAGTTAGGCACTCGGGTGGAGTTGAGCACAGCATTTCACCCCCAGACGGACGGACAGTCCGAGCGCACTATTCAGATTCTTGAGGATATGCTCCGTGCGTGCGTGATTGAGTTTGGAGGGTCTTGGGATCATTTCTTGCCATTGGCAGAGTTTGCTTACAACTACAGCTATCAGTCCAGCATTCAGATGGCGGCGTATGAGGCTTTATATGGTAGGAGGTGTAGATCTGCGATGGGTTGGTTTGAGCCGGGTGAGGCCAGGCTATTGGGCACAGAGTTGGTTCAGGACACATTGGAGAAGGTTAAGATGATTAAGGATAGACTCCGTACAGCTCAGTCCAGACAGAAGAGTTACGCGGAAAGGAAGGTTCGTGATGTTTCATATATGGTTGGTGAGCGGGTTCTGCTTCGGGTTTCGCCTATGAAAGGCGTCATGAGGTTTGGGAAGAAAGGAAAGTTGAGTCCGAGGTTTATTGACCCTTTTGAGATCTTGCGGCGAGTTGGGGAGGTTGCCTATGAGCTTGCCTTGCCTCCCAATTTGGCCGAAGTTCATCCGGTATTTCATGTTTTGATGCTCCGGAGGTATCACGGTGATCCGTCTCACGTGTTAGATTTCAGTTCAGTCCAGTTGGACAAGGATCTATCCTATGTTGAGGAGCCAGTGGCTATATTGGACAGACATATCAGAAAGTTGAGGTCGAAGAACATTGCTTCAGTGAAGGTTCAGTGGCGGGGTCAGCCGGCCGAGGAGGCGACTTAGGAGACCGAGTGGGATATGTGCAGCCAGTACCCTCATCTTTTCACTACTTCAGGTATGTTCTCGATGCTCGTTCGAGGACGAACGAATGTTTAAGTGTAGGAGGATGTGACGACCCGGCCGGTCGTCTTAAGAATTTACGCCCCGATCCCCCATTAACTGCTTCCCCTAAGTTCATTTCTGCTATTTTGGTTTGTCGGGACGTTTGGTGTTGAGTTTCGGAGAGTTTTGGGACACTTAGTCCCTAAATGAGAGCTTATGTGTGGAAAAGTGGTCCGTAGTCCGAACAGTGTGAAGACGACCTCGGAATGGAAATCTGATGGTTCCGTTAGCTCCGTTAGGTGATTTCGGGGTTGGGAGCGTGTTCGGAATGTATTTTGGAAGCCCGTAGCTCATTTAGGCTTGAAATGCCGAAGTTTGAATTTTTGAAGTTCCGTTCCGATAGTGAGTTTTTGATCCGAGGGTCGGATTGGAATTCCGGAAGTTGCAGTAGCTCCGTTATGTCATTTGGGATGTGTGTGCAAAATTTAAGGTCATTCGGACGAGGTTTGGTTAGGTTTTTGATCGAAAGCATGTTTTGTTGGAATTTGAAGTTCTTAGGCTTGAATCTTTGATTAATTCGGGTTTCCGGCGTTGTTTTAGGTGTTTTTAAGATTGGTACAAGTTCAAATAAGGTATTAGGTGGTATTGGTGCTTTTGGTTGAGGTCACGGGGGCCTCGGGATGATTTCGGGTGGTTGACGAAAAGTTTTGAAGTTAAATGGGCTGCTGAAGTTCTGGTACCTATCATAACCGCACCTGCGGTTTGGGTTCCGCAGGTGCGGAGCCGCAGAAGCGGCCGGCCCATCGCAGATGCGAAATTTGGACTCCTCAGCTTTTCCGCAGGTGCGGAAGGTTTGACCGCAGATGCGGTTCGCACCTGCGAGATTTGTACCGCAGAAGCGGAATCTGGTCTATTAAGTGAAAACCGCAGAAGCGCTTGTTTTTCCGCATAAGCGGGACCGCAGAAGCGGTCCATTGTCCGCAGAAGCGAAAACACCTGTTCAGAAAAGGGAATTTCGAGGGTTGAGTTTCAAAAGTTGAAAAAATCAATTGAGAGCTCGTGAGAGGGCGAGTTTGAGTGGGTTTTGAAGTGAAGATCATTGGGTAACATTTTCTTAATCCCTTTTAGTTGTATTCCATCAATATATAGCTTAATCCATCATCTAATTTCGAATTTGGCATCAAAATGGGAGAAAACTTCTTAGACTAAACCATTGAATGTTGGGTGAGCATTTGACCTCCGATTTGGGAGATTTTTATATGGTTAGACTCGTGAGAGTACGAGGGTTCTGAAAATGTGAAAATTATTCGGTTCCGAGACGTTCGCCTGAAGGGCATTTTGGTCATTTTACCTAATTTCAAGTCGTAGCTTTGAATTAAATAGCGAAACCAGTTGTTTGCGATGTTATTTACAATGTGTAATTGAATTTGAATAGATTTGAGCCATTTGGAGTCGGATACTCGTGGCAAGGGCGTGGTTTCTAGTGATATTGAGCTGGTTTGAGGTAAGTGGCTTGTCTAACCTTGTGTGGGGGACCCTTCCCCTTAGGATTGTTACTTGATATTTGAGTGCCTTGTACGTGAGGTGACGAGCGCGTACTTGAGCCGATTATTGGAAAATCCTGATTTTATTTAAGACATTGAGATCGAGTTTCTTTCATACTTGCTTTACTCTACCTGCCTGTGCTAGATTAGAGAAGCATGTTTAGTTGATTTAACCTGCCTAATTGCTTACGTGAAGCATGCTAGGCTAGTACTATCTGTTGTTTGTCTTTGTACTTCATTCCTTGGTATCTTCTGGTTGTGATTGCGCATTTATATTGGGACTACGGATGTGGGATTCCGGTAGCTCCCCCCCCCCTTGTTTGTTTACTTTGGGACTACGGGTTCGATTCCCGGTAGATCCCCCTGCACTTTTACTTTGGGACTGCGGGTTAGATTCCCGATAGATCCCCCTGCACATTGATGGTTGGACTACGGGACGGTATCCCGGGAGATCCTTCGGTTTGGCACATGAGTTGGACTACGGGACGATATCCCGGGAGATCCACCGGACAGTTGAGAAAGGACTACAGGACGGTATCCTGGGAGATCCTCATTGTTACCTTGGTATTGAGCTGTACTTATTCCGTGGTTGTTCCGTTCTTTGTGTATTTGATATTGCCTTGTTTAACCTGTCTTATCTCACTGTTGTACTCATTATTATTGTCAGTTTTTCATACTGTTAATTTATTATTATATTTTATCTCAGTAGGGCCCTGACCTTCCTCGTCACTACCCTACCGAGGTTAAGCTTGGCACTTACTGAGTACCGTTGTGGTGTACTCATGCCCTTCCTGCGCATGTTTTTCATGTGCAGATCATCCAGGTACCTCCACTCAGGCGCACTATCCTAGAGGCGAGGAGATACACGGACCTTCGAGGTATATCTGCAGCGTCCGCAGGCCGAAGAGTCTTCTTCCTTATTCTAGCTGTAGAGCTGTTATCCTATCACACTTTTGATGTAGATATTCTGGGGATTAGAATACTTANGGTTGGGAGCGTGTTCGGAATGTATTTGGAAGTCCGTAGCTCTTTTAGGCTTGAAATGCCGAAGGTTGAATTTTTGAAGTTTTTCGGTCCGATAGTGAATTTTTGATCCGAGGGCCGGAATGGAATTCCGGAAGTTGCAGTAGCTCCGTCGTGTCATTTGGGATGTGTGTGCAAAATTTCAGCTCATTCGGGCATGTTTTGGTTGGGTTTTTGATCGAAAATGTATTTTGATGGAATTTGAAGTTCTTAGGCTTAAATCCTTGAATTAATCGAGTTTCCGACATTGTTTTAGGTGGTTTAAGGATTGGTACAAGTTTGAATGAGGTATTAGGTGTTATTGGTGCTTTTGGTTGAGGTCCCGGGGGCCTCGGGATGATTTCGGGTGGTTAACGGAAGAATTTTTGAAGTGTTGCAGCAGCTGAACCATTGCTGCTTCTGGTATTTTTGCATCTGCGGCTTGGGAACCGCAGATGCGGCGCCGCAGAGGCGGCTAAATGGCCGCAGAAGCGGCATTGCTCCTTTCCCTCAGAAACCGCAGAAGCGGTGCTATTCCCGCATAAGCGGAGCCGCAGAAGCGGCTCAGGCATCGCAGATGTGGCTCTAGCGTTTCGTTAGTTTTCGCAGAAGCAGATTGTCCCTCGCAGATGCGCTTCCGCACCTACGGCTCATTTCTCGCAGATGCGGTCCTGGACATTTCATTGTAGACCACAGAAGCGGCTTGTTTCCGCATAAGCAGGACCGCAGAAGCGGTCCCTTGTCCGCAGAAGCGGAAATGCCTGTTCTGATATTGAGAATTCGAGGGTTTGATTTCATAAGTTAGAAAAATCAAATTGAGCTCGGGTAAGGGCGATTTTCAGAGGGTTTTGATCATTTTGTATATTTCATCATTTACCCAATTTCAGTGGCTCGGGTAGAAAAATCAAATTAATCCCTTCTAGTTATATTTCATCATTTTGTAGTTAAATCCATCATTAAAATTCGAATTTGGGATCAAAATTGGAAGAAATTGGGTAAAACTTCATAGGCTAAACCATTGAGTTTTGAGTGAGCATTTGACCTCCGATTTGGGAGATTTTTATATGGTTAGACTCGTGAGAGTACGAGGGTTCTGAAAATATAAAAATTATTCGATTCCAAGACGTTGGCCTGAAGGGCATTTTGGTCATTTCACCTAATTTCACGCCATAGCTTTGAATTAAATAGCAAAATCAGTTGTTTGCAATGTTATTTACAATGTATAATTGAATTGAATAGATTTGGGCCATTTGGAGTCGGATTCTCGTGGCAAGGGCGTGGTTTCTAGTTGATATTGAGCCGGTTCGAGGTAAGTGGCTTGTCTAACCTTGTGTGGGGGACCTTTCCCCTTAGGATTTGTTATTTGTTATTTTGAGTGCCTTGTACACGAGATGACGAGCGCGTACTTGAGCCAATTGTTGAAAATCCTGATTTTACTTAACATAGTGAGATTGAGTTTCTTTCATATTTACTTTATTCTACTTGCAATTATAACCTGTGCTAGATTAGGAAAGCATGTTTAGTTGATTTAACTTGCCTAATTGCTTAAGTTGCCTTGACTGTACTACGTGAAGCATGCTAGGCCAGTACTACCTATTTGCTTGTCTTTTGTACTTCGTTTCCGTGTACCTTCTGGTTGTGATTGTGCATTTATATTGGGACTACGGATGTGGGATTCCGGTAGCTCCCCCCCCCCCCCTGTTTGTTTACTTTGGGACTACGGGTTTGATTCCCGGTAGATCCCCCTGCACTTTTACTTTGGGACTGCGGGTTAGATTCCCGATAGATCCCCCTGCATATTGATGGTTGGACTACGGTATGGTATCCCAGGAGATCCTTCGGTTTGGCACATGAGTTGGACTACGAGACGGTATCCCGGGAGATCCACTGGACAGTTGAGGAAAGGGCTACAGGACGGTATCCCGGGAGACCCTCATTGTTATCCTTGGTATTGAGCTGTAGTCATTCTGTGTTTATTTTGTTCTTTGTGTAGTTGTTATTGCCTCGTTGACCTGTCTTATCTCACTGTTGTACTCATTATTTCTGTCAGATTTTCATACTGTTGATTATTATTATATTTTACCTCACTAGGGCCCTGACCTTCCTCGTCACTACCCAACCGAGGTTAGGCTTGGCACTTACTGAGTACCGCTGTGGTGTACTCATGCCCTTCCTGCGCATGTTTTTCATGTGCAGATCCAGGTACCTCCTCTCAGGCGCACTATCCTTGAGGCGAGGAGATACACGGAGACTTCGACGTATATCTGCCGCGTCCGCAGACCAGGAGTCTCTATTCTGTTCCAGCTTTAGTATTTAGTTTATCCCTTTTCTCTCAGTTGTTTAGATATTCAGGAGTTAGAGCAGCGTACTATGTTTCTGTTAGCCTGTGGTTCCCGTGAGTTTCCAGGCTTTGGGATTGAGTTGTAGACTTCCGTATTTCTTTTGAGTTGTATAGGCCAAGCGGCCTTATATGCAGTTATTATTTTAATATGTTTAGCTTTATTTAACCATTTCGCTAGTTAAGTTGTTATTTCCGCATTGATAGGCTAACCTAGTTGTAGGAACTAGGTGTCATCACGACATGTTCATGGAGGGTGAACTGGGATCGTGACATCTGAGTATCCCATGATTTTGAGACTCACACTGCACTGTTTTGGACCTTTTGGTTGTTGTTACTCTGGACATTGGTAGCAAAGGGCTGAGCTGAAGTTGTTTGGAAATATCGTCACACACTCCCCAAATCTGACGAAAGAAGGTCAGTATTCTCCTTTTTTCAGTTCTGGCCTAAAGTATTTTTTGTTTTTCTAAATTTTGTTGCTTTCCAGTACAATAGAATATGTTTGCTGATAAACGTGTTCACTAGTCCTTTTTTTTTTCCAAAATCATGCTATAAGGTTTTCTCGTATGAAGAGGTCATGTGTTTTGGGTAATGGTTCAACAACTTGCATATAGTAATAGATATCATTTAAAACGCATCAAATAAAGTGTCGTTGATCTAGGAATTGAATAAAATTATGCAATAATTGTAATAATTTAGGTTGTGTTATAAAAATGAAGAAGAAGAGTATTGCAGAGAGATAATTCTTATTGATATTGGATGAATTACAGTAGAATAGAACCCTCTATTTATAGGGAGAGGGTGAGTTAGCCACCAAGCAATGAACCCTAGAATCTCTCAAAATATAGACATTCACCATAAATAAAATTATATTTATAACACTCCCCCTTGAATGTCTATTCAACAGATAATGTGCCTCGTTAAAACCTTAACTAAAATAAAACCCAGTGGGAAAAAAATTCTAGAAAAGGAAAAAGAGTACACATATCTAATAATACGCCTTTTGGTTGCCTCGTTAAAAACCTTGTAAGGAAAATCCATTGGGACAAAACCTTGTAAGGGAAAAAGAGTACAACGCGTATTAACTCCCCCTGATGAGAGCATCAATTCACATCCTTAAGCATTTGCATTCCAATCTTGTGCACCTTCTTCAAAAAATCTTTGGTAGAGATTTGATGAACAAATCAGGCATATTAACTTGAATGAATATATTGCACCTTGAAATCATCATTCTTGATAGAGATGAATTGTCTTCATACGATCTTGTTGGAATCGTCAGTTCAATATCTTCACATAGAGGTGAAAACTCTTGCTATCATATTATCATGCCTATAATTATAGCAAGATACATTTGTGCACAAATTGCACTGAGGAAGTGGTACTTCAAGATCAAGAATTGTATATGCTTCAAGCAATTTAAATCCTTCATGGATTGTCATATAAGTTAAGTCATATAAGCCATATAGTAGACTTTAGATGCATATCAAGTTTTCATGTCATGCTAAACATATAAGATATCGAAAACTGATTGCACATACCGTTGACTTTATACTTTCAAGTGTTTGAACTGCAGGTCCAGAACTACATGTCTTTCATATGAAACCAAATTCTACTTGAATTGTTCTCCAGACATAAGATCCTCATATATATTTAGCGCTATTATAGATGTCGTCGACAAAAATTTTATATCGGTTCCAACCTCATTATTTTTCATAAAGACATAACATAGAGATCTCTTCATTCCATATTCAGGTAACTGAATCTCTCATGAGATTTTATAAAGTGTTATGTCATGTGATCTCTAGATCACTGGCCTCCTTTATTATGATCATTTTGATCATTTTCTCATCTTCTTTATCAAGAATTTTATTTGAAACTGATTGTCTACACGCTTTAAACGTATTATAGACTTTGTCCCTCTAGGACTTATTCTAATAGGAGCACTTGCAGTGAGAATATAGTTACTTTCTTTGGGTCAGCAAATGCATCTGGCATGCTTTGCAATATATCGCACATGAATTATCTTTTTATGAACTTCAAATTCATATTATTTTATTCGACGATCTAGATGTACAAATGATAATTCATTCCACGTAACCTTTTCTCAACTGTTTATCATGTCTCCCCCTCGTGTTAGAAAAACTAACTTGTTTCCTCAACTTTGAGAACCCATCTTTGTGTGTTATGGTGTTAATCAAAATATACACCTCACATCAATAATAATAAGATGGAATTATTTGGTTCTTGACCCTGGACCACTTGCGAGGGGAGAAAATAATATACTTTCGTATATAACGTATATCAAACTGATATAACTTTGTTCTCATAAGCAATAGTTTAGCTATTAAGTGGAGGCACTCAATAAATTATTTTGCTAAACCAACTGTGATGTAAACCAACTTATCAAGATGAACAATCTTGAATTAAAAAATCTGAAAATCATGCTCTAAATCAAATTATTGAGCAAGTTACCTCGCAAACACCATATTGCGGGTTAATAATAATCGCACATGTAACCATCTCATGGATGCATCTTATGTGGTATACATGGCAGGTAAATGGGCCCATATTCACCTTTGATATTTCCAGCATTTATGGGATTCAATCCCAATTTTAGTTGGTCTATTAATTAATAAGAACAAGCAACATAAGAGAATTCGTAAAAGGCTTTCTAGTTCTTTAATATTTACCCATGTAGATTCTCTTTTATTTTTGCACATCACACTTAAATTAACATGGCTAAATCAATTATGCCAACTGGATAAATTATCAATATTGATAAAGTTCAGGTTTACACCATGACGTGTGCAATTATCAATAAACTCCAAGTTTATTATGATATGAGTTTTTATATCAATAAACTTATACTTTATTGTGGCATTCTTTTGTTTGTGTAGTACAAACTGGAGAATAAAGCGGGTAGCTTTTCACATACATATTACCCCGCTACAAGTTGTAGTAATAAAAGATATTAAATCTTTCCTTTATTTATAGTCTCAATATATTCAACCGCTTTTGTTGTACTTTGGAAATTGAATAAGTTTCTTTGAGACTTACTGTAACACAATACCTTATTGGTAGTCAATTGTGTTTCTCCAAATTAGTACAATTGGCTCTTGCAGAGTTCTCAATTAATATTGTAGTACCACATATTCATCAACATCCATATGGTGAATATCTCTTTTAAAGAGAAAGTTATACCATTATGGTTACAGTCAAAATTATATGCGAAAGATTTGTTTCTTGCATTACCGTTGTCTTTTAATAATCACATTGCCAAAATATTTTGGCGTACAATAGGTACGTGACCAATGACCATTCATGCTATAATAATGACATTATTTACATATATCATCTCAAACCTCCTTCTAGAGGTGAGTGCGGTATATTCACTACCACTAGCACGTTCATATTCTTTGAAGAATGAATATGTATTCATAAATCACATGTTGTCACATTCAAATCATGAATGGATCATAGTCATGTATATGTGCTTTACGAAATCTCATGTCAAATCGATGACAAACATTACTTTCACAGAGTGAAAGACTATTTTGAGATCCTTATTATTCTCATTATCACAGTGATGACGATTATAATTTCGTCTATTGCCACGTCCACATCCATTGATACATTGATAGTAATAATTTTGTCTTCTTTCAGACTTATCACATACTGCTATCACATCTATACTATATTAAAAGCACGAAGGCCCTTAGCGAAATGTCGTTCGCCTTTTTTACCCTTTAAAGTATAGAGTTCACATTATACAAAATAGTAATTTGAGTATTTCATTAATGTTTAGAAATAATTATTTAACTAATTCTCCTCTAATTTAGGAAAGCTATTTAATTATTCTCCTATTATTAACAGCCTAGGAAAGTTAATACTCCCTACGTTGTTAATACCTTTAAGGTTTTGAGCCCTTTTTTGTAGTTAAAAAATTTTTGCGTTGCCTAAGTTTTCGCCCCTATGTTCAACTCCCTATGATGGAGTATTAAATGTGTTTATTTTGTAGTTAATACCTTTTAGGTTTAGGAGATCTTTTTGATTTAATTTTTTTGCCTTAAAATTCACACACAATTTTCTTTTCGGTTAGGAGTCTTTATTATTTGGTACTCCCTCCGGTCCACAATAAGTGATTTTTTTTTGGTAAGGGTACCTCAAGCAAAGCTTCACTTGGGCCTAGCACATTTGCCTTTGATCTTATGGTCAAAAATAATTTGTTGTGTTTAGGATGGTGAAAGTAGTGACCTTGAGACTCTTGTGTTGACCGATAATCATCAAGTGGTTTTTCGGGACCATTGTGTGCTTAAATCTTATCTAAGGTCGTTGTGGGCCCCCGACTCTGTGTCTTTAGAAATCCCATAGCTTGTGTGGTGAGTAATCGTATTGCAAGTCCATGTCCCGAGCCATTGGTCTAGAACTTGCCCTGAATGTTTGTTGAGGCGAAATCCTAAGTGAATTTTGACTTGAGACATGATTATAGGCTCTCCTTGGTCCAAATGATAGCTTGAACACTTCCATAACCTACCAATGATAAGATCCCTAGTCAACCCTTTTGAGCCTTAGACCTTTTTCCTTCAAGAACCATGATACAAGCCTATACCCATTCTAAAAGATACCCTCTCTTTGCACCCGATCTTTCCTTTAGCACATGGCAAAAGTATAAGTTTGGGGGGAGAGACGAGGATTGAAACAAAGTGGTAAAAAGGCACAAAAATAAAGAAAAGGAAAGGCAACGAAAAAGAATGAAAAGCAAAAGACAAAAAGAAAGTTCAATGTGAAAAAGAATAAAAAGGGATTCAAAGAAAAGCAAAGAATGAAAGGTGTGGAATGTTGAAAAAGGAGAAAAGGTTTGAAATGCATAAGAAAGAGTGACAGTGTGTCTCTCTAACCCCTTAGAAAGAAGTGAAATGACTCAAAGAGTCAAGTGAATGGATGTCAAATGAATCAAAAGAAGTGCTTAAGGGAAGATGGAACCTACTTAGACCAAAACATTTCCTACCCTGAACCAAAAGCCTTCACAATGTCTCCACAAAAGCCCTATATGATCTTGAGTTGAATGAAGCTTACATTAGTGGATACTCACATAAGGGGCAAGCATATGGTACCTAGAGCCGGGCTTGTGGCTTTTTCTTGAGAGAGATGAGTGAATTCCCATTATCCTCGTTCTGAGTGCCACTATCTTAAAAGCGAGGATTGCTTCGGGAGAGTTGAGGATGTGTGAGTTTGGGTTCCACAATGACAAAAGTAATAGAAAAGAGTTCTTTGATGTGTTGAGTCAATTCTTGATGCTCTTGTGTCGCACTTAATCCATGGTGTTTCAAGGAGTAAAAGTTGTTAATGATTCATTTGTATTGAGGGCAATTGTTAGTCCCAATTGATGCTAGATGAGGTTACTTTAGGACGGCTGAAAATTTCTTGGATGTTCCCTCAAGGGGTGGTTCTTATTTTGTTTGCTTGAGGACAAGCAAAAGCTTAAGTTTGGGGGAGTTGACAACTAGGGATTATGACGCATTTTATACTCCTTCTTGCTTATGCTTTGATTAGAAATTCATACAAAATAGTCCCAAAAGGCTCACAAGTTGTACTTGATTGCAGGTTTGATCAACAAAAGGACAAGATGTCGAAGATCAGCTCAAAAGGAGTGAAACTTGCACAAGTGCCAAATACAAGAAAAGCTCAGGCAAAACAGGCCCAGTGCGGCCGCACACTACTTTGTGCGGTCCGCACTAGGAGATTTAGAGAGGTGGAATTTCAGGCATAAAGGCAATGCGGCCGCACTAGGATTTGTGCGGTCCGCACTGAAGGCAATGCGGCCGCACTTGATTTAGTGCGGTCCGCAGAACACAAGATCAGAGAGATACCATTTTCAGAGTTTCAAGCCAATGCGGTCCGCAGTCGGTTATGTGCGGACCGCACAAGAAGACTCCGCGGCCGCAGTCCATCCTGTGCGATCCGCAATGCCTGAGTTCAGAGAGTCAGATTTTGAGGTTCAGAGCCCTAGTGCGACCGCACACCATTGTGTGCCGCCCACACTAACCCCGCAGGGGCATTTTTATCCAGAATTGTCAGCTTAGTATAAATAGCTTCTTTTCCATTTTTAGGTCAAGCATACAGTATTAGAACATAGCTGCGCTCGTGGGTTTGAAGTCTGTAGCCATTTTGGACAATTTTATCTACATTTCATCATTGAATCTTTGTGTTTATCTTAGTAATTAATTAATATGAGTTTATCTTCATCTATTTCTTGTTTTTCTTCATTAATTATGAGTAGCTAGACCCACCAGCTAGGGTCGTGGCTCAACCCTAGTGTAGGTAATTGATGGGTCTTGTATTTTAGGGCTAAATTGACTATGGGTGTTTGTTATTTGGGCCAATTTCATGGTTAATTGCTGAACTAGTGGTTGCAAATACTAGTTTGTGTTGAGTTGACTTAAGCTCTTCTTGAGAAAGAGAGCCTAAGTCTCCGAAATTTGGTCCAACAAGGAATTTGGGCGTACTCAAGAGATTGACAGCCCCAATTAAAGAGTTAAACCACTAGAGAGTAATACCCGACTTGAACCCTAGTTGCTTGTGCAAATTTGCATACCCAATTGGTCTTGAAAAAGTCAATTCGGGCAAAATCACTCAAACCACCGAGAGGTGTAGAGTGGGTAAAGTCGTGAAACGGTTATATCATACTCCCCAAATATGTCAAACGTGCCCTAGATTCAAGTACCCATCAATTGACCACCTAGGCGAAAGTCACTACCCTAGTGCCTTCTAAACCATTTGAACAACCCGTAGCATTATAATTCTTAGCTTAATTTAGTTGCATTTACCATTTGTAGTTTGATAAATAGTTGAAGTAAAACAAAACCCCCAAAAATGTTTAGAAGCGTAATTTGGAACACATACGCAACTCTACACTAGATAGATACTCGATTCCAAATTCTGACGAGTTTTAGGGTACGCGCGCTGCGAGTGTACCCTATCTCAATGAGTAACTTTTTTTTTGAAAATAATCACATACTTATTATATTAAAATCTTTTTTTTTGAGTGATAAAATAAAAGGCGTAAACTTTGTGGATGATGAATATTAATTATATATCACTAACTCAATAAAAGCAGAAACTGTAAAATAGAACTCCTCAATTATTAATTATTATCCTATTGTGGTTGTATGAGAGTTTTTGTAGGAATATTTAATGAAAATTATTGTTATTTATGCAACCTATTGAAAGTAAATAAGTAACATAAAAATGCTTTTATCATGATTTTCTAAAATTTATGAAGTAATATAAATTGAAAAAATGACCATATTAGTCTTCTAGAATTTTTGGAATAACGTGGTTGGCCTACGATGCAGGGAAAAAATAGTGAGTGACAACATAAATCCTAAAAAGACTAATATTGAGTTAATATTTTTCAAAAGGAATAACTTAATTTATATAAAATATAATGAGTTGTCATTTGTTAGAACATATTTTATTTTCAACTGTTCCTTTCTTATTGCTTAAGTTTTCTCTTAGCCAATTTAAAGTTACTATATTATAAATGATTTTACTTTAATTATATCCTAAGAGTTTTGTCTACTTAAAAATATTTTTTTTGTGTGATGATTAGTTTAAAAAAGAATTGAATTGGACCTTTTGCTATAGTTAATTTTAAAACGTAATCATTTTTTTCTTAATTCTAAAGGAAATAATGTATTTTTTGCAAATTCTTAGTATTAGTTCATTCCGAGTTTCGATTATGCAACAAAAATTTTGTTCTTAAAAGGTAAAAATTATCTGACATTTCACTTTGAATCTTTGTATTTGAAGAATTATTAGTGTTATTGACTATTGCGAATCACCTCTATCTCTTATAAGTTTTGCTATTTTTTTTCTTCTAATTATTTAGTGTCATTTTTTAATATTATAAAAATGATAAATAAATAATATTGTTTGCGTAGGAAAGTGGTTCAACATTAATATTATAGAAATCATAAATTACCATTAAAAATTCATCATTGATTAATACCCTCATGTTTAACTATTTATCTTTAAATTCATCATTAATTAATACCGTGACTTTTAACTATTTATCTTTCTATATTGCTGTAACGACCCGACAGGTCGTTTTGACTCCCAGCGCTCCGAGCAGTCGGAGGCCATGAACAGCTTCAGTTCAGGTATTATGACTTGTACGCCTGGTCGGAATTGAATTTCGGGAAGTCCAGAGTTGATTTGAGAAGAGAATTCTTATTTCGGGAGCTTAAAGTTGAAAGAATGAACTAGGATTGGAATTTTGAGTAAACGACCTCGGAATCGGGATCTGAAGGTTCCAGCAGGTTCGTATGATGATTTTGGACTTGGGCGTATGCCCGGTGCGGATTTTGGATAACCCGGGAGCGTTTTGACGCCTATTGTGGAAGTTAGCTTTTTAGAAGGAATTTTATAAGTTTGGTTTGAAGAGAATTTTGGTGTTATCAATGTCCGTTTGGAATTCCGAGACTGGGAGTAGCTCCGTATGGTGATTCTGGAGTTGGGAGCGCGATAGGAAGTGAATTCGGAGGTCCGTAGACCATTTTGAAGCCATTTGGCTAAAGATAGAAATTTGAAGGTTTTTGAGGAGTTTGACCGGAGGTTGACTTTTTGATATCGGGGTCGGAATCCAATTCCGGAAGTTGGAGTAGGTCCGTAATGTCAAATATGACTTGTGTGCAAAATTTGAGCTCAATCGGACGTGATTTGATAGGTTTAAACATCGGAAATAGAAGTTTGAAATTTTAGAGTTCATAAAGCTTGAATTGAGGTGTAATCCATGATTTTACCGTTGTTTGATATGATTTGAAGCCTCGAGCAAGTCCGTAATGTGTTTTGGGATTGGTTGATATGATTGGTTGGGGTCCGGGGGGCCTCGGGTGAATTTCGGGTGGTTAACGGATCAAATTTGGAAGTTGAAGAACAGCTGAAGGGATCTGGTATCTGGTATTTCCGCTTCTATGGAAAAGGGACCGCAGAAGCGAGGACGAAGCCGCAGAAGCGGTTGGGCGTGGGGGAATCCAGGACAGCAGAACCGGCCCTTGATCCACTGATGCGGAGCCGCAAAAGCGGAAAGGGAGACGTAGAAGCGGAAGAGAGGATTTTGGGGAGGACCGCAGATGCGGTCAAGGTCCCGCAGAAGCGGAACCGCATCTGCGGTGGTATGGTCGCATAAGCGAAAAGGGCTAAGCCAGGGAAGCCGCAGAAGCGGCCTACTGTCCGCAAAAGCGGAACCGCATAAGCGGCTATATTTCCGTAGAAGCGGAAGTGACTGGAGGCAGAGACTTGTTTTAAATCGGGATTTTGGTTCATTTCATCCATTTTGCATGGCTTGGGGGCGATTTTTGGAGAGCTTCAAGAAGAGATTTCATCATCAATATTAAGGTAAGTTACTCCTAATTATTTCCAAGTTAAATACAAGACTATACCATGGAATTAGACATGAAAATTAGCATAAAAATTGGGGTTTTGGTGGAAAAACCTAGAAAATCATATTCTTGGAATTTAGCCACGATTTTGAGCATGGAATTAGGAGAAAATTATATATTTGAGTTCCTAAGGTTATGGGTAATCTTTATCTTCGAGAAATTATGGATTTCGGGCACGTGGGCCCGAGGGCATTTTGGTCATTTCACTAAGCGGAGCTGGGAATTTATATAATCTGGATTTTTAACAAGTATTTGAGCATGTTCTCATTAGTTTGTCGTTAATTGGCTAGTTTTGGTGCATTGTGCGTTGGTCCAAGCCTTCGGAAGGATGTAGAACGCCGGTTATGAGTCTTCGGAGCGAGGTGAGTCTCCTTTCTAATCTTGTGAGGCGGAAACTACCCCATAGGTGAGTTAAATTGATTATGTGACCCTAATTGTGGGGGCTACGTACGCACGAGGTGACGAGAGTCCGTGCGTAGCTACTATTATGCTATTGTCCGGGTAATCTAGGACCCAAAGCATGCTATACCTGGGATATTTGGAATCTTATTGACATTTGAATTGTTAAAAATCAAGTTGAACTAGTAAATGAATTTCAAAAGGATTAAACATCGTTTTCTTGAATTGTTAAAAGAGGATTTGGTTTTTATTTGATAAAATAGCCCGGTAAACTCTTAATTCCCTACTTGAGCATGTATTTTATGTGTGCCTGCGTCGCATGGATGATTCGCGAGCAGGATATATGTTTATTTATGGAACAGGCCGAACGCCTCGGTGAAAATAGATGCATCTATGGGTCATGCCACTCGACCCTCGGCAGTGCACATTTTACATTCCTGTTTGATCGGGTCGTCGCCTCAATGTGATTTGCGCATGTTATTTGTCGCTTGAGGATTTTTAATCGCGAAACTTGCCCTTCGTGGCTTGATATAAATTGAAAAGATAATAAAGAATAAACCTTGAAAGCCCTTGATTAATTGTTGAAGGTGTTTACCTGTTTTTCTGGCTTCGTGAATTAGAACTACTATATGAATCTATGATTATCCTCGCATTATTGAATATTGATATTGACCTCTAGTGAGTGTCGAAGTTGGCCATCTCATCTCTACCCCTTCGGGATTAGGCAGGATACTCACTGAGTACACGTTGATTACGTACTCATACTACACTTCTGTGCATTTTTGTTGCACAGGTATATATACCTCTAGCAGCCTACTGGGCGTAGCAGCACGGATGTTTCTGGGACTAGGTGAGTTGCATCATTCGAGGCGACCGCAGCTAGTGTAGTTCCTTTCAGCATTTGTATATTATTCTCTGTCCCCTGTATTTCGGACGGATGTTGTATTTTATTTCACTTATCAGTAGTCGCTCATGCACTTGTGACACCGGGTTTCTGGGAAGGTTTTTAACGGATTTGTACAAATTGTTATTATTTGAATTTGAATTCAATTAGTGATCTTTTATTTATGAAAAATGGAAGGAAAAATTTTAGATTTTCAAAAGTATTAAAAGAGGATTTAACTGATGATTTAGTGGGCTTGCCTGACAGAGGTGTCCGGTGCCACCACGACCCTTAGTAGATTTTGGGTCGTGACAATTGCACTTATTTAGAATTCAAGTAGTAATTGGTTTATGATATAAAGAAAATAGCACAATCACAATTCCATTTGTGTTATTTAATTTCAAGAGTATTTTGACAAGTAATACGTTGTTTTTTCTAATTTTAAAATACTAAACATTAGAGATACTAACATGGAAGGTATTATAGTTATATAAGGTAAACTCTTAATTATTTAAATTTGTGATAATGAACGAATAATGTTAAAAAGATTCTAAGAGCCCTTAGTATTTAATTTTTACTATTAGTTTATAAAGTAAAATCTTAATCGATTTTAAAATTCTTGAGATTAGAACACTATTATTCTAATAAATATAGATTTAGTAAATAAAATCTTATGTGATTAAAAGTTTTATTTGTCTGGAAAGTAACTGAATAACTATTTTGTTTAGCGTAAAATTTAATTTAATGAATAGAAAAGTCGACGAGATACTTTTAATTGGTAAGAATAATTCTTCAATGCTCAAAAACTTAGTAAGAACATTACTGTCACGACCCCAAATTCCCAAACCCGGCCGTGATGGCGCCTCTCGTGAAGACAAGGCCAGCCAGACCAAACCGAACACCTCTTTTAAACAGTTAAATATCATAAACAGTGGTTAAACATGATATAATAGTCATAATTTGCGGAAATAACGATAACAGTAGGAGAAACCATCCCAACACAGCCCAAATCGGGGTGTCACAAGTCATAAGCAACTAAGAAATCCAGATATGAGTCTACTGAACACTAAATCCGGTACAATAGTTCTAGGAACATGAAAATGATAAGATAGGGGAGGCACGGGGGCTGCGGACGCTGACAGATACCTCGTAATCTCCAAATCACTGCCTGGACTGGGAGGATCAGCACTCAGGAGCGGACTCTGCTATGCCTGAATCTGCACACACGGTGCAGGGAGTAATGTGAGTACTCCGACCCAGTGAGTAATAATTATAAATAATGGCTGTAAGTATGAAAGCACGTAAAGGTACAAAGCAATTCTATATTAAGCAGTAAAATCACTTAAAGCAGTAAATCAGTGAAGAACCCCAATGAAATCTCTTTAAAACAAGTAAAACAGGTAATTTAGCAGGTAAATAACAAGTAGAAATCCACCCCTCGGGCACAGTGTCACTCACTCAGAACAGTATTCATGTATATTAGGTAGATTAAACACCAAAAATTAGGTAAAATCAAAGGGGTTAGAGCTAGACCTAGGGTTTTAATAAAACTAAGATTTAACCACGAAATTTGTTATGAAATGAACTAGAAATCATATATTATTGATCCTTAGGTAGTAGAGAACGACTTCCTTCGAAAAATTTCGGAATCCGAGCACGTGGGCCCGGGGTTGAAATTTAGGAAACTCATGTAAATAGTTGGGAAATGGCTTGAATAGCTAGAAATCGATCTTGTGAGCTTTCCCCACGGGCTCACTCTCAGATCAAATGGTACTCGCGCTCACTGTGGGTGTGCAGACTCCGGAGGGGCCCCTTACGGCCCAAGCGCTATATCAAGCCACCTCGTGGCATCATCTTTCGGCACTCGGCCTCACAACACTCAAGCCACCTCGTTGTTGATACCCAATTTTTCTCTGTGTATTTTTTATATACTCAAAATATCCTCAAAATAGCATGTGTATGCGCATATAAGCATGCCCAAGAGTTTTGGTATTTTCTAAGATTTTTTAAAATCAATTTCTTGTCTATCTTAGCAGTACGAAATCCAACAGTTATTCCCAGATTATCTTTTTTTTTTCTTCATTCTCATATTTACACCAAGATATAATTAAGGTGATTTTTTTTTTTGCATATTTTTACAAATCTGTTTGGTATTTTCTAAGTTAAATTGCAATTATAGCCTATATTACAATTAACAGCATTTTATAATTGTAAAATCATTTCCAGTATTTTTAGATTAATATTTATACGTTATTAATTAGTTCAGTGCCTTTAATTTATTTTTAAAATCATTTTTACTATTTTTATATAAAATAAAAGAGGAAAATTGGCTATTTAACACATAGCCCAGTTTTAATTTTAGCCCAATTTAACCCCACCCCTATCAGATTTAATTAGACCCAATTGACCCAACACCCAACCAAATCCGCCCCAGCCCAATATCTAAACCAACCCGGCCCAGATCATCTTTCCTTAATTAATTTCTAATCTACCCCCCCCCCGCCCCCGTCGACCCTCATTTTCGTAGACCAGACTCTCTCTCTTCGTCTCTTCCTCTCCTCCTTCTCTCTAGAACCTTCTGGTTCATCTCCGATGGCCTTCACCCTCTCTCCGGCCACCTCCAGCCTCACCTCTTTCGACCACCAGCCACCTTGAAGCCTTATCTCGCCGGTTCCCTCCATCTCTGAGACCCCATGAGTCTCCACCATACAAGACGGTCACTGAAGCTTTGCACGAGTTTGTTTCCGGCCTTTCTCCGACGGTTTTTGGTTCGATGGTGCTATAAACACCATTATCCTTGAGTTTCACAGCCAGGTTTCTCTTACTTCTCACTGGTTTCTAATGAAACCCTAATTTTGACCCAAGCGTCTTGAATCCCTGTATTTTTAACGATTTTTTAACTCACGCCTTTATGTTTCGCATTACTCTCTACTCGATCTTTACGATGGCCCAAGTTTTAAGCGTTTTTGTTCCCTTTTTGAAACTAGGGTTTCTGAACCCCTTTTTTTGAATCACTTTATTTTTGATTTTTTTTTAGTACTAATTCGTGATTCTCAGTACTATTTCTAAACGTTTGTATAAGTCTGATGAAACCCTAGCTTTATATGTTTGTGTTTGTATTATTTGCTCGTTTGTGGGTTCTTCTGGTTTCTTCTCTGAGTTCCATGCTCTTTCCTCTAATTTTGTTGCTAGTGTTTCATCCCCCTACCATTCTGTGTCCTTCACTTAAGGTTTCTCTGATTGTTTACGTGGTGATTTTATACTGATTCTTGCAAACCCTCTTCGAGACTGTGATACTTGCCTTATATTGTGATTCTGCATATTTTCCTTATGGTTTGGTACTGATTTCGAATTTCTTCCTTAATTTGTGGGATACGTTCCCCGATTAATACTGGTTTCCTAGGTTTTCAACCTCGTTCATTATTCTGAAAACTATTTTCCAGAATCAAAATGGTATTTTGCCCTATATGGGTGCACAAATATACTGATTGATTTGCCTGACCTATTTTCCTAATTAGAGTATCATGTACCTAGTCTCTATTGCATACTTTATGCTATTCTGTTTCCTTATGTGATCATACCATGCTTTGTGATTTCTTTCCTTTTAAATGGTTGTTTATTACCGTTCGACTCTGACTCTTTAATTAAAGGGGAGCCCATGTACTTATTGGATTATAATTGATGCAAGTTCCTTAATTAGGGACCGCTACCTTGTTTGTTTACTCGTATTCAGTACTATAAGTACCCCCCCCCCCCCATTCTCTTTTAACGAGGGAACACATTGCATATCACAAAATATACACATCAATCACAGTGCTCTCTCTCATGCTATTTCTCTCCTTTTCTCTCTTGTGCTGTTGGTGCTTCCTGTTCCTGACTGTCATTAGCCAATTGAAAAGCTAAGGCTAATCTTGTGCTTATACTTGGCTCTTGCATTCTGCTGTTGTTCTCTTATTACTAGTATGTTCTGATTAAATTCCATGCTCCAAACCAATGTGGTTATTACTACTTCAGTGTGTTCTATTCCTAGTTGTTTTCTACCTATGCTTCTGCTGTGCAACGTGTGATTGATTCCTATTTTGCCTGTTGATACTCGCATGCTCATGACCACTTCTTGTTCCTAATCCTACTTGTTATGACTACATGCTGTTACTATTTACTTTTATGTCTAAATCTGGCCTTTTTTTTAAGTCTCTTTAAACTCTTTTGATTTTGTGTACCCATGCTTAGTAAGTTTGTATTAAGTCTCTGTATCCTTTGGTGATGTTTAATGTTATCTATTTGTCCCTTTTGCCCATTATCGTTGTGTGCAACCCTCCAACTCTGTGTAAACTCTTTAAATTATCAACTTTCATCTCCTTCCTGCACTTCACACTACTCTTAGAAGATAGGTTATACCCCCTTCGTGTGAGCGTTGCTTTGGGTGCCTCTAAGTACCCACTGAACTTTGACACACAAGGTTGGTAATCCCACACTGCACCTGTCCTGCATTCTGTTAAGTGTTTGGGTGCTGGTATTGGCCAGGGATCCAATGGAACCCCAGGGAGCTTTGTCGCACCTAGACCATGGCAAAGGCTGTGAAACTCAAAAGGAGTGAGGTTGGAAGAATGGGCCTGATTGAAGGCTCCCTATAGAATAACTTCTCATTTTTTGTTCTTTATTATTGTAATTCAGATACTATAGGTTTGTAATAATTTGTAAACGAACGATTGGGGGCTGAATAGTGAATATGGGGGGGGGGAGGGGGAAGGGGGGTTATGCATGCTTAGCTTAAATAATGGGTAGAAAACATGCTTATAGAATTTTATTTACTTATCTGCGCAATAGATAACCTGTATAGGACATGCATCTCATTCACTAGAGATCCTGCTTTAGGTTCTTTATTTTCAGCCTGTTATCATGTTCATCTTGCAACCATGATCAGTTAATAACGAGCAATAATTGTAATAAGCGAATAATTGTTACTGCATTCTCATTGGCATTTAGAAATCATGTTTTAGGAACTCCTATGTGCATTAGCCATCCTGTTACTTAAGGTGTCATACCTGCCTGAGTTGCAATTCTTAAATGTCTGATTAGCATGCTTAACTTAATAATACAAGTACGGTTAACCGTTTGCGTACCTCTTTTGAAACTAAAAAAACTAAAAAAAAGAAAGGGATCAAATATGCATGTTCACTCTTTAAGATGATTGGGCAATGCATAGGACGCCAAGGCAAACTTTAGGCCGGATAAGAATCGATTAATCATGCTGTTACCAGTAACCAGCTTTTTTTTTTATCTCGAACTATACTGCTCCCATTCCTGCTTTGACTCTTTTTTTTAAAAATCCTGCTCTATCTGGAAACGATTTTGAAACGGTTCATCTATTTTCTCTCGCCAAGTTTCTGATTTCTTATGTTTTCAAACTACTGGATTACCTTCCTCTGCCCAGAATCGTGCTATTTTACTTGTCCTGCACCTCGTTAAACTACTGTCACTACTTCATTAACCATGCTTTAACGGTTCTTTTCACTAACTCAACTGTTGTTACCTATTCCTTTTGTAAAAAAAAAACTTCTATCTTTGAGACCTTGAATGTGTTTGAGACGTGCTAATTATGTGTTCACTTGTGGAGGGATCTGTGAACCTTTATTTGTCTTTGTATGTTCCCTTATGTGCAGTCCTATTTTTTATGTATGTCGCTTAGAATTTTAGCCTTTAAACCTAAGGGTTCAGCCTAGTCCTTACCACATAGGAATAGTGGTCCTAAATGCCCTCCAGGACTTATAGGACGGGACGGGTAATAGCACGCAATAAGTATTCGTGATCAACTCACGCGTTTAACAACCTTTACGGGGTGGGAAGGGTAGAATATGGAGATGATGATCACGTGATAACACCACGCGTATAATTGGTTACCGGATGTTGCGTGGATGATCCATATTAATCATAAACCTAGGACCCCTCTCCCTTTTGTTTGCTTTCATCTCTTCTTGTAAAACTATTCAAATCTTTTTTTTCATAAATTCCTGCTCTCCCTGCTTACTTTCAAAAGTTTTTCAACTTATTTTCAATGTGGTATATTCGAACCTTTAATTTTTTACTTGATTATGTGAAGTCACAATATAACATGGCCGGGAACCACACTAGTGGATCTTGAGGGGTGCCTAACACCTTCCCCTCGAGATAATTTCTAGCCCTTACCCAAACTCTGGTTCTTCAAACTCAAACCCCTTCCTAGTGTCCTAATGCACTTTAATCATTAGGTGGCGACTCTTCTAAATCTCAAACCCAAATTCCCAAAAGGAATAGAGTTGTCCGCCCAAATGTCGTAAACCCGATTTCGCGAGAAAAAGGGGGCGTCGACAGCATGACGACTCTGCTGGGGATATTCTTTAGGCTTTTACCACTTCATGTTATTTGTGACTTTATTGCTTCTTTATTACTTTTATTTAATATCTTTATCCCTCTTCTACTTCGAAACTAACTTGGCTCTTTGTTTTCTTTTCTTTAATGCTTTTACTGCTTTTCTTCAATACTGTTGTAATTATGAGCAATTATTGTAATCATTACTTTAAGAACGTGCAAATACGTGACAACTTGTTTCATTCTTGTAATTGCATCTTTAACATCATATTCCACTCGTGCCAAACAAATACCATAGCAACGCTTATAATGAGTGGTTGCGCCCTTCCGATATTATCACCCCCTAAATTTGGCAAAGGCGTATTTGCGGTAAAACCAGTCGATCAGCGGTGCAGTCGACGGTTCTATGCCTTTCCCTCTTGAGTTGTCCGCTCAAGGGTATCGATCTAATACCCCATAAAAACCTTACTCTATTTAACTGGGCATGCATCATGGTCAAACCTAGCCGAGTCAGTTATGGTGTCCACATAACGACTCTTTAAGATAGCCTTGTCCAAAGTCCACTGGGTTTCCTTGAAACCCAAACAGACACCACCATATTCTGTGCATTTATTTGGAGAACTAAATGCCATTTATGCTAATTATTGGTTTAAATAATTCGAGTCCGGCGGGGCAAAGGGTCTAACACTTTGTTTTGCAGAAAATGAGGCACGAAGTCCCCAGATTCGGCATGGTAACCAACATTCACCCAAGGTTGCTAAGCTGGTGGGAAGACCTTCACTCCAGTGATCAGACTCTCGTCCGTAAATATTTGGGAAATTTGCCTTCTCTTTTGGAAATCCAACCCGACAACAAAATCATAGAAGCTGCAACTTTATTCTGGGATAGCGACAGGTCTATGTTTCGCTTCGGGAACCTCAAAATGACACCGTTGCTCGAGGAAATAAGAGGGTTAGCCGGTATTCCTTGGGAGACTCCGGGTTTGCTTATGCCAGAAAATCGCAAGGGTAGGGGCTTCCTCAAAATGATGGTACTAAAGAAAAACCCAGACTTGACTTGTTTAAAGGACTCTTACATTCCTTTCGACTATCTGTACGAGAGGTACGACCACAGCAAGTCCTACCGCACTTACCCAGATGAATTTTCCCTCACCTCATTGGGGCATATCCACAGAAGAGTCTTCGTCTTTATGTTCTGCTTTTTGGGGATGATAGTATTTCCTATGAAGAAGGCTAGGATCCACACCAGACTAGCCATGGTTACCAAGACTCTAATGGAATGGATTGGCGGGCAGCCTTTCAGCATAGTACCAATGATTGTCGCGGAGATATACCGAGCCTTGGAAAACTGTCAACGAGGGGCCAATCACTTTGAGGATTGTAACTTATTACTTCAACTCTGGCTCATGGAGCACCTCCAAAAGGGTGAATATCGGCAAGAGATTCTACGCAGGGACTGGGATGATCATATCGCCTTCCATCAGCCAAAACGAATGAATTATATGCCTAAAATGTTTGTTCAGCCAAAAGATGCTAAAGGGTGGGTAGAGTTGTTTGAAAATCTGAAAGAGGACCAAGTGCAGTGGATGTTTGAATGGTTCCCTACTGAAGAGTTCATTGTCCGATCTCGGGATGCACCGTTTCTTATACTCATCGGTCTGAGAGGAACTCATCCTTATGTCCCTCTCCGAGTCATGAGGCAGGCAGGAAGAAAGCAGGTTATACCAAGGGTTGGCAAAATGAGTCACTTCAGGGCCGACTTTCAAGATGACGATAGTCCATACAAGTGCCAAGCTCAGCATATGTGGAACTGCAAAATCATCCTGGGAAAGGATTCCATAGAACCAGACAGGTACCATGCTGGTTATACTCCATACTATCCGAGTTGGTTGGAGGACGATCATAGTGGGTTAGGACAACCCGGGTCTGTTCGAGGTCACAGGGTCATCGACGAAAAGGCTGAAGTACAGGTTAAGTACAATCAATTGCGCAAGAGGATTCGGGAATGCGAAAGTGAGCACCAGGAAATTCAAGAAGCCCATCAAAAGCTGATTGAAGAATGGAAAGATATGGCCGTCAGCGCCAACAAGCGACTGGGGTATTTGGAGCGGGGTTTAGTAGAGTTGGAAAAGAAGTTCATCCAGAGGATTGAAAACTGCCAGAATGCTGAAGGAAACGAAGGAGGACACTTGGCTAGAGCCTATTTGCCGCTGGGACTGCGTGAGCTGGTGAAGCTGTTCGATGGAGCTAAAGATGCCGAGTCTGGGGAAGGTCCTTCTGGGACCAAGTAGTTAGGATCTTTTCTTTCTGCTTTAAATGTAATAAGGCCAATGGCCATTAGTGACATTTTATTTCCTGCAATTTTAGTGTCGTTTTGGGATTCGTCTTATTTTTATCAATAAAATGAGGCATTTAGCATTATAAGTTCCCCAAATCAACTTGTCGCTAGGCCTACCTCAGGCACAATGAGGCACCCAAATTAGGACACGATCTATATTCTTGCACTATGTGTTTAAATATTGCAATGTTTTCTTCTCATAACCCTTACTAACTTGTTACCTTGTTTTGTTTTTACTTTTGTTTTATTCCCCTCCCCAAAAGGTTAGTTCGTGCAATCTGGCATCATCATCTTACTCCACAAGATCTAAGGGCCCTCCACCTCCTCCTCCTCCGAGTCCTATCAGAAACAAGAACAAGGGAAAATGGAAGATTTGAACAACTCGGCCGAAAGGGTAGAGGTTCCTCAGGGTATTTAGGCTTCCAAAGAAAGTGCCGCCCAGCTTGAACAAAAGTTATTGAAATTTCAGGAAGGCTAGACCAAGTTCGGAACTTGGCAAACTTATCATTTTCCCTCACTACCCCAGATGTCAACTTTCCCAATGCTCAAAATCCTACACCTCCACAAAACATCCCGAAACCACAGAAGCAACCCGCTCCCCATCAACACTGCAACACATGTCACACTTCAAACAACACCCCACTACTCATTCCCGAACCACTAAACTCCACAAATGATTATCCCCACAACACCCCCATCTATGTGGAAACCATACCACAATATACTCAACCTATTTCAAGCACACCGGAGTCTGATGACAAAGACTCTTTTATCAGGAATCTGGCCGCGGAACTCAAGAAGCTGACTAGCCGAGTCCAGGGTGTTGAAGGAAACAAAGGTATTGAGGGGCTGAATTATGAGGACCTTTGCATTAAGCCAGATGTCGAACTTCCTGAAGGGTACAAACTTCCCAAGTTTGAAATGTTTGATGGCACAGGGGATCCCAGGGTCCATTTGAGGACATACTGCGATAAGCTGGTCGGAGTCAGAAGAGATGAAAAGATTCGCATGAAGCTCTTCATGAGAAGTTTGAAAGGGGATGCTCTATCTTGGTACATTTGCCAAGATCCCAAGAAGTGGACGAACTGGGTAGGCATGGCGTCCGACTTCATGGACAGGTTCAGATTCAATACGAAAAATGGGTTAGACGTATTCTACATCCAGAACTTAAAGAAGAAACCCACGGAGACATTCCGCGAGTATTCTACTCGTTGGAGATCAGAAGCTGCTAAGGTCAGGCCGGCTCTAGAAGAAGAATAGATGAACAGGTTTTTCGTCTGGGCTCAAGACCCACAGTATTATGAGAGGTTGATGTTGATTGAAGGCCAGAAATTTTCCGACATCATCAAGCTAGGGGAGAGGATCGAGGGAGGCATTAACAGTGGTATGGTTACTAACTTTGAGGCATTGCAGGCCACCAACAAGGTTCTACAGTCTGGCGGCACATCCAAGAAAAGGGATGTGAGTGCCGTGATGGTTGCACAAAGAACGAAATCCCCAATAAAATACCAAACCTACCCGATATCTCCTCTCACATATCAACCTACCCCAAATTACCAAGCACCCTCGCCCACTTACCAAGCTCCACCACCTACTTACCCATCATCTCCACCCCCCACATATCAACCTACCTCATCAAGATATTCCCAACCCGCACCCGTCTACCAAGCCTATAATGCTCAGCCCTCTCACTATCAATCACCTCCCACCCACCAAAACTTCCCTAGACCGCGACCTAACTTCGACCGTAGACCTCCCAAATAATACACCGCCATCACCGAACCAATCGACCAGCTGTATGAAAGGCACAAAGCCGCTGGTTACATCACCTCTATCCCTGCCATAACTCCAGAAAATCCTTCCCAATGGGTCAACCCGAACAAAACCTGTGCATACCATTCCGGCATGAAGGGGCATACCATTGATGAATGTCGCTCTCTGAAGGATAAAATCCAGGCTTTAATCGACAACAAGATTATTATGGCGAAGGAACCTACTCCTAACGTTCGCAACAAACCCTGCCCGACCACAAAGGCGGAGGCGTTCACATGATAGAGATAGAAGATGATTGGAACCCCAAAGGATCGATCGAATTGATTGCTGAAGACGACGAGCCAGAGAAACCAACTGTCACACTTAATCCAATTATAGTCCAGATCCAGCCTTCTGGAGATGCTGAAGTGAACATGTCTATACCACTTGAGTTCGAGGCACCTTCTTCTACAAAGGCACCAGGACCGATAAGGTCGAGATTGGATCCCCAAAGGCACCTGTACCATTTGAAGTTGTTGTGTTACCTCCCAAAGCAAGGGTACCCATTCTTATGGCTATGTCAACCATAGCACCATTCCATACGAAGGCCATTCCTTGGGATCACACCGCCGAGGCAAGAAGGAAAGGGAAAACCAAATCTGGGGAAGCAATTGCAGCACAGGGTATGACCAGAACCGACAGGGTTTATACCCCGAAACATTTAGCTGAATCAAGTAAGCTGGCCCCTGGACGGCATATTGAAACTGGACCCGATGATCTCTGGAGGAAGATACAAGCAAAGGAGTACTCAGTCATTGATCAATTGAATAAAACACTGGCACAGATCTCCATCCTAGCTCTGCTGCAAAGCTCCGATGCACATAAGAATGCCTTGATGAAGATACTGAGTGAGGCATATGTACCCAGCAACATAACTGGAGGAGAAATGGCAAACATGGCAGGGAAAGTGTTGGAGAGTCACAAAATCACTTTCCACGAAGATGAGTTGCCACCAGAAGGGCTGAGCCACAACAAGGCATTGCACATCACTGTGTAATGCGAGGATTATTTCATCACCAGAATTCTGGTTGATAGAGGGTCTAGCCTCAATATTTGTCCATTGGTGACTCTCAGAACATTGGGGAAGAGCCTGCATGAGATCAAGGATGGAGCCATCAATGTCAAAGCTTTTGATGGATCCCAAAGGTCCACTATTGGGGAAATCAGTTTATGTCTACAAATGGGACCGTCCTGGTTCGACGTTGACTTTCAAGCAATAGACGTCCCAGCATCTTACAACTTGCTATTGGGACGGCCCTGGATCTATGCAGCTGGAGCTGTAGCATCAACCCTACACCAGGCAATGAAGTTTGAGTGGAATCACCAAGAGGTGATTATTCACGGCGACGGTAGCAATCCCATATACAGTCGCCAGACCATCCCGGCAATAGGAGGAAGAAGGAAGATAGGCGGAGAAACTTACCATCACATTGAGCGAGTCAACGCCATGGAAAAGGATAAATGGTGGGATGACAAGATTGAAAGTATACAGAATTGGTGTGGATACGAGCCTGGCAAGGGACTTGGCAAAAACCTCCAGGGAATCGCCAAACCCATTAAGCTAAAGAAACATGGCACCACTTTTGGTTTGGGGTATGAATACACTTGGGAGGAGTTCAACCACTGGTCGCCACCATGGCGCAGTCCCTACTACCCACTGGAGCATCCGATACCTCGCCTGGAGCAGACTTTCCAGCCAGCAGATGTCATATATGGGTCAGAAGAAGAGGAAGCACTAGCGGCAATGAGGAATCTATTTTTGGAAGATGACAATATGGACTGTTATGTCATTTTTGAGGAGGAAGGAGAGGAAGGCCCTTCCATACAAGCTGTGAGCCGAGGAGCGCACCTCAATAATTGGTCCATCAGAACCACCACGGCCCGGAAAGCTTCGGGGTAGCCAGGCTGAACAAAGCACCATGCATCATCTCTATTTTCTGCTAGTTGATTTTCTTTTCGCATTTTTTAAAATAAAAGCTCCAATGTTCAAAACAATTATGAAGTTTATCAAAGCATTTCAGTTTCTTATATCAAAGCGCTTATTATTTTTGTCTATCGTTTACTTTATTTACACAGCATTACTATTACTTATCTTGATGAACCAACGATTATGACTTGCAACGAGACAACGCAACAAACGGATATAGACTCAGAAGAGGATGATATGCCAGAAGAGGTTGTTAAAGAAGTTGAGAACTTTGAGAATAGGCCTAAGTCTAACTTGGACGAAACTTAGGTTATCAACTTGGTGGATACAGAGAATGTCAAGGAAACGCGCATCAGTGTTGATCTGTCACCATCAGAAAAGGAAAAATACACAGAGTTTCTAAGGGAATATGAGGACATATTCACCTGGTCGTATGATGATATGACTGGTCTCAGCACATCTATTGTAGCCCACAAACTGTCAACGGATCTAGCATGTCCGCCGGTAAAACAGAAGCTCAGGAAGTTCAAGCCTGACATGAGTTTGAAAATCAAGGAAAAAGTCACCAAGTAGGTCAAAGCCAAGGTCCTCAGGGTAGTAGAGTATCCAACATGGTTAGCCAACATTGCGCCGGTGCCGAAGGAGGACGGGAAGGTCAGAGTCTGTGTCGACTACCGGGACCTCAACCGGGCCAGTCCGAAAGACGACTTCCCCTTGCCAAACATACATATTCTGATTGACAACTGCGCCAAGCACGAGCTGCAGTCATTTGTCGATTGTTTTGCAGGGTATCATCAAATATGGATGGATGAGGAAGACGCTGAGAAAATGGCTTTTATCACGCCATAGGGGATGTATTGTTACAAGATGATGCCGTTCAGGTTAAAGAATGCCGGGGCCACCTACATGAGGGCCATGACTACTATTTTTCATGACATGATACACAAGGAGATCAAGGTTTACGTAGATGATGTTATCATCAAGTCCAAGAAGGCCACTGATCACATGGAAGATTTGAGGAAATTTTTTAACAGGCTGAGGAGGTACAATCTGAAACTGAATCCCGCCAAGTGCGCATTCGGGGTTCCTGCTGGAAAGTTGCTTGGGTTCATCGTAAGTCGCCGAGGAATAGAGCTGGATCCATCAAAGGTTAAGTCCATTCAAGAATTGCCGCCGCCAAAGAATAAGAAAGAGGTCATGAGTTTCTTGGGGAGACTCAACTACATCAGCCGGTTCATAGCTCAATCCACTGTCATTTGTCAGCCCATCTTTAAGATGTTGAAGAAAGATGCCACTACTAAATGGATCGATGATTGTCAGAAAACCTTCGACAGAATCAAAGAATACCTATCAACGCCGCCAGTTCTGGTTCCGCCCGAACCGGGCAGACCGCTGTTGCTCTACCTTGCAGTATTAGATGGAGCATTCGGTTGTGTTCTGGGAAACACGACGAAACAGGGAGAAAGGAGCAAGCCATCTATTACCTCAGCAAGAAGTTCACTCCATACGAGGCCCGTTACTCTTTATTAGAACGCACCTGTTGTGCTCTGACTTGGGTAGCTCAAAAGTTAAGCCATTATTTCTGTGCCTATACCACTTACCTCATATCAAGAATGGATCCGCTGAAATATATCTTTCAGAAGCCCATGCCCACTGGCAAACTAGCCAAGTGGCAAATCCTGTTGAGTGAATTCGACATCGTTTATGTAACTCAGAAGGCAATCAAAGGACAGGCACTGGCAGATCATCTTGCCAAAAATCCCGTGGACGGAGAATACAAACCTCTGAAGACGTATTTTCCTGATGAGGAGGTATCCTTCATAGGAGAGGACATTGCAGAATCCTATGATGGTTGGAGGATGTTTTACGACGGAGCAGCAAATTTCAAGGGAGTTGGCATAGGAGCAGTCCTAGTATCAGAAACCGGCCAGCATTATCCGGTATCCGCCAAGCTCAGGTTCCCGTGCACCAACAATATGGCTGAGTACGCAGCCTGCATCTTAGGGCTCAAGATGGCTATTGACATGAACGTCCAAGAGTTGCTAGTGATTGGAGATTCGGATTTGCTTATACATCAGGTCCGAGAAGAATGGGCGACCAGGAACTCCAAGATACTCCCGTATTTGCATCATGTACAAGAGTTGAGGAAAAGGTTCGTAAAGACAGAGTTCCGGCATGTTCCCAGGATCTAGAATGAGTTTGCCGATGCATTGGCCACTCTATCATCCATGATTCAGCATCCAGATAAGAACTTCATAGACCCTATTCCAGTAAAGATTCATGATCAACCAGCTTATGTGCTNCATACGAGGCCCGGTATTCCCTATTTGGAACGCACCTGTTGTGCTCTGACTTGGGTAGCTCAGAAGTTGAGGCATTGTTTCTGTGCCTATACCACTTACCTCCTATCAAGAATGGATCCGCTGAAATATATCTTTCAGAAGCCCATGCCCACTGGCAAGCTAGCCAAGTGGCAAATCCTACTAAGTGAATTTGACATTATCTATGTGACTCAAAAGGCAATCAAAGGACAAGCACTGGCAGATCATCTTGCTGAAAATCCCGTGGATGAAGAATACGAGCCTCTAAAGACGTATTTTCCTGATGAAAAGGTATCTTTCATAGGAGAAGACATTGCAGAATCCTATGACGGTTGGAGAATGTTTTTCGACGGAGCGGCAAATTTCAAAGGAGTTGGCATAGGAGCAGTCCTAGTATCAAAAACCGGCCAGCATTATCCGGTATCTGCCAAACTCAGGTTCCCGTGCACCAACAACATGGCCAAATACGAAGCCTGCATCTTAGGGCTCAAGCTGGCCATTGATATGAACATTCAGGAGTTACTAGTGATCGGGGATTCAGATTTGCTCATACATCAGGTCCGAGGAGAATGGGCAACCAAGAACTCCAAGATACTCCCTTATCTGTATCATGTACAAGAGTTGAGGAAGAGGTTCACAAAGACAGAATTTCAGCATGTCCCTAGAGTCCAGAATGAGTTTTCCCACGCATTGGCTACTCTATCGTCTATGATTCAGCATCCAGATAAGCACTTCATAGATCCTATTCCAATAAAGATTCATGACCAACCAGCTTATTGTGCTCATGTCGAGGAAGAAGCAGACGGAAGACCATGGTTCCATGACATCAAGGAGTATTTGACAACGGGAGGATATCTGGAACTTGCAAATGCTGCTCAGAAACGCACACTTCGAAGGTTATCTAACAACTTCTTTCACAGTGGGGGAGTCTTGTACAGGAGGACTCCCGATTTGGGATTACTAAGGTGTGTCGAAGCAAAGGAAGCATCCAGGTTGTTGGAAGAAGTTCATGCAGGAACCTGCGGTCCACATATGAATGGTTTTGTCCTAGCAAAGAAGATACTCCGGGCGGGATATTTTTGGATGGCTATGGAAACGGACTGCATACAGTACGTCTGAAAGTGCCATCGCTGTCAGATACATGCAGACATGATAAAAGTGCCTCCAAACGAGCTTACTGCAACAAGCTCGCCATGGCCGTTCGCCGCTTGGGGAATGGATGTTATCGGACCTATCGAGCCTGCCGCATCAAACGGGCACAGGTTCATTCTAGTGGCAATTGATTATTTCACCAAATGGGTTGAAGCAGCATCATATAAGTCAGTGACTAAGAAAGTCGTGGCAGACTTTGTTCGCGACCGTATCGTTTGTCGATTCGGCATCCAGAGTCGATCATTACTGATAACGGTTCCAATCTCAACAGTGATCACAAGAACTCTACAGCCTACAAACCTCAGATGAATGGAGTTGTAGAGGCGGCCAGCAAGAATATCAAGAAGATATTGAGGAAAATGATAGAAAGACATAAGCAGTGGCACGAGAAGCTATCATTTGCTCTATTGGGGTACCGCACCACAGTTCGCACATCAACCGGAGCAACTCCTTATATGTTGGTTTATGGTACAGAAGCAGTCATCCCCGCCGAGATTGAAATTTCCTCCTTGAGGATTATGCAGGAAGCAGAACTTGACGACGCAGAATGGGTGAAAAGTCGCTACGAGCAGCTAGCTCTTATAGATGGAAAAAGGATGAACGCAGTTTGCCATGGTCAATTGTATCAGAACAGAATGTCCAGAGCCTTCAACAAAAGAGTCAAGCCGAGACAGTTTACACCAGGACAGCTGGTGTTGAAGAAAATATTTCCGCATCAAGACGAAGCCAAAGGGAAATTCTCTCCCAACTGGCAAGGTCCGTACATGGTTCGCCGTGTTCTAACCGGAGGGGCCCTCATACTTGCAGAAATGGACGGAGAAGTTTGGCCAAAGCCGATCAATTCAGATGCAGTAAAGCGATACTATGTGTAACCATTATGATTTCTTTGTGATGTAATTTGAACTACACCTGACCTGATTCACGTTTAAGAGGGGATACGTAGGCAGCCTTATGGGTTCGGTCATAATTCAATAAAATTTCCATTTCCCCTGCAATTGGAAACTGGGGAAGAATTTTGAGGAGGACCCTCAAAATTCCGAAGTTGGTCTTCAGTCAGTCATCCCTCGCAGCCATTGGAAGCATCAACCCAGCAAACTGGGGCACAATTTTGAGGAGGACCCTCAAAATTCCGAAGAGAGAGGTTGCAATGCCTTGAACCGCGTCGTAGTCGTCAGTTCATCTAAAAGAAAACTATTTTTTTTAAATTATATGATTACGTTACATTTTTCACTAACTCATGCATGTCCGTTATCAAAATTGTTTTGTTTAGCAACACTACCCCAAGGATACGCACAGCATCACCAAAAACAAGGGCCGAGTGGGACGAGCAAAGTCCATGGGGATACGAACTAACCTTCCCCTCTTTTACAGAACTCACGATTTTTTCTTTGGATGCAGGCACTCAATCCGTAACATCATCAGATATATCTATGCACTCATACTTCTTGTCACACCTCCTTTTTACTTACTACACCCCCGAAAGGGTGTAAAGGAGTTTTTCCACTTAAAGGACAATCGGAACGGGGTTTATTATTACGATTCAGAGTCGCCACTTGGGAGACTAATGGTGTCCCAAGTCACCGGTTTAGAATCCCGAACCGAGGAAAAAATTATGACTCTGTTAACAGTCCGCGAACCAGAAATCCGGGTAAGGAATTCTGTTAACCCGGGAGAAGGTGTTAGGCATTCCCGGGTTCCGTGGTTCTAGCACGGTCGCTCAACTGTCATATTTGGCTTATTTATTTGATTTTAGTACATGTTTTGGGATTTATGTCTTTTTAACTCTAAACCGCTTTATTATTATTGTTTATTTTAAAAGAATTGCAACGTCGTGAAAACATGTCTCGAACCACGTCACATAAATGCACCCGTGGTTTTTGACACATTCGACTTTGTTGGGATTTGGATTTGGGTCACATAAATGTGCACCCGTATTTAGGAATGTAAAATTATTTAAAGTGCGTGCCTAAAGAGACTATCGCGTTATTATCTTTGGGGAAGGCCGTGAAATTCGCTAACGGCCTATCCCGAATTCTAAGTATTTTAATATAATATTTAATGAGGGCCCCGCAATTTGTAGTTTATTCGGCGAGGCTCATCTCATTTTTATTTTAAAGCCAACCTAAGAGCAACTACAATTATCTATTTAATTTTGACTCTAAAATAAAGGAAAAAGTCCTAATTAATTTGTTATAGAAAAAAAAACTTCAGTCTGGCGCGTAAACGCTAACAAGTCAAACGTTGTTTCGGGCTTGGGTCCAGAAGCCCAATATGTACGCTGGATCAGACCTCTCAACAGTGAGTCTCAAGCAGGCCCAATCCGGCGATGATGGAACAGGCCTTGTTCATGAGGCTAAGGGATCGAATCCCTGAATTAGGAGACCACAATTTGAACATATTACTCCAACTGAATCCAAACCAAACACCCACTGAAACTAGCACGATATTTCACTCAATTGAACGAGACTATAGCATGTCAATTTGGCATTAAAAAATCATCTAAATAGACTATCACACCCTTCTGACATTAAAAGGCAAACAATCAATTTGCTGTCAAACTTAGATTTATCAATACTATAGCCATTAACTCTGCTAATAACAATACGAGATCCCAGTTGTCAATTACGAAACGACAATAAATTTAAACATGCTAACTGTTTTATCAGATTTTGGTTCATTATTAGAATTCCTATTTCTGGGTTTAACCACTATTATGTTCTAATGAGCTTGGGAACAAGCAAACTATAACAAACGAATTATAATGACATGTTTTACCTATAACAAACTAAATTCTACAATTGTTTAGCCAAAACTAACACACATATAAACCAAACAAATTAACTGAACGATGGTCTATTGACATTACTCACTTCAGCCTAAAATGATAACTCACAGAGTCCACTTAGGTACAGATCGTAGATCTACTAGTCCATAAACAAATTGAGGTAAGATAACTAATTTGATGCAGTTTCAATACCACAAAACTAAATAAATACAAGGCCAAAACAACTAAACACAGCAGGAGTTTCAGCCAACATCAAAATGCACTG
>NW_017675186.1:8416-24425 GCF_001879085.1 Nicotiana attenuata | reverse complement strand
CACTTCCCTTACTGACCTGGGCTCAACAAGATCAAATAGAGAATGGCCCAATTTCAACTAGAGCATACCCAAATTCCTCTTCTCTTTATTTTATCTCCTTTTCCTTTTCTTTTCCTTTTCAACTTTCTTTTTAATTGCTTTTAATCCAAAACTAAAAAAAAACAAATTGAAAGAAAAACCACTAAAAATCAAAGTTAAAATTAAAGAGGTGCACATTAAACTATTTTTGTGATTTTCCCTTTTTTTATTATTTATAAAATAACTTGATTACTCAATTAATCCTACCATGTCAAATTGAATCCAAAATGCAAATGCCAAACATTTTTTGTATTTTGATGAATTAAAATGCACAAACAAAAATGCAAACTATTAATCATAAAATGCCACAAAAATTCACAAAATTGCAAATAATGAAAAGAAATTATTTTGTTTTGAATTTATGGGAGTAATTCATATAGGGCAAAAATCACGTGCTCACAGCTGCCCCTCTTTGCCCGGAAACACGAAGAGTTTTCGTGCAAAGATAAGTGAGCGGAAACGAGCGATTTTTGCCCGTTCGAATACTCCGTGTGAAGCATTTTTGAAAGAGTTGACCGCACCCTGCTTCAGAGGTTCCCTACATATCCTGGGCTGAACAGGATTCAGGTCGGTGTAGTTCAGGAGTGTCTAGTAGCTGGGACTACCAGGAGCTGTGATTTCACTGCTGTTGCTGCTGCTACTACTCGCTGACCTTCTTATTACCCCGTGTCAAAAATAAAAGAAACTAGACTAAGCTATAACCTATGAATTACAAAAGATCCTATCTATATCTTCAAATTTGCTCTTGTGGTCCTTGTTGCCTTGTTGTACTGTATTCTCCCCGACGACATCCTCTTGTTGCTGCCTTGAATTGTGATCTGAGACTTTGGCCCTTTCTCCAGGTGGCTGCCTGACTGCTGACTACACTTTGAGATGTTTTCCTTTCTCCGGGTGATGCTTGACCGCTGAACTCGAATGTATTCCCTGGTCTCCAGGCGGGCTCCTGATTGCTGTATTGAACGGTATTCCTCTGTTCTTCAAGCGGGCTCCTGATTGCTGAAACTTGCAATGTATTCCTCTGTTCTCCAGGCGGGCTCCTGACTTCAACAAAAATGGACAAAAACAAGAAAATCTCTTGCCCCAGTTTGGTGACTGGGCGTCATATTACCAGATATTAACAAGAATTGGAAAACTAAAACTTGAATTGTAATACCTCTGTTCTCCAGGCGGGCCCCCTGATTGCTGAAACTTGAAATGTATGCCTCTGTTCTCCAGGCGGGCTCCTGATTGCTGAAGCTTGAAATGTGTTCCCTTGTTCTCCAGGTGGGCTCCTGACTGCAACGCTTGAAAAGTATTCCCTTGTTCTCCAGATGGGCTCCTGACTGCAACAAAACAAACAAAGAAAATTTTCTGCCCCAGTTTGGTGACTGGGTGCAGCATGTTATTAGATATTAAAAGCTAAAATTGGAATTGTACTTCCCTTGTTCTCCAGGTGGGCTCCTGACTGCTGAACTTGAAAAGTATTCCCTTGTTCTCTAGATGGGCTCCTGACTGCAACAAAATAAACAACAAAGAAAATTTCTGCCCCAGTTTGGTAACTGGGTACAGCATGTTATTTGAAAAGTATTCCTGTTCTCCAGGTGGGCTCCTGACTGCAACAAAATAAACAACAAAGGTCATTAAAAGCTAAAATTGAATTGTACTTCCCTTGTTCTCCAGGTGGGCTCCTGACTGCTGAAACTTGAAAAGCATTCCCTTGTTCTCCAGGTGGGCTCCTGATTACTGAAGTATTCCCTTGTTCTCCAGGTGGGCTCCTGATTGCTGAAGCTTGAAGAGTATTCCCTTGTTCTCCAGGTGGGCTCCTGACTGCTGAAACTTGAAAAGCATTCCCTTGTTCTCCAGGTGGGCTCCTGATTGCTGAAGCTTGAAGAGTATTCCCTTGTTCTCCAGGTGGGCTCCTGACTGCTGAACTTGAAAAGTATTCCCTTGTTCTCCAGGTGGGCTCCTGACTGCAACAAAATAAACAACAAAGAAAATTTCTGCCCCAGTTTGGTAACTGGGTACAGCATGTTATCAAATATTAAAAATTAAAAGCTAAAATTGAATTGCACTTCCCTTGTTCTCCAGGTGGGCTCCTGACTGCTGAAACTTGAAAAGTATTCCCTTGTTCTCCAGGTGGGCTCCTGACTGCAACAAAATAAACAAACAAAGAAAATTTTCTGCCCCAGTTTGGTGGCTGGGTACAGCATGTTATCAAATATTAAAAATTGAAAGCTAAAATCTGAATTGTACTTCCCTTGTTCTCCAGGTGGGCTCCTGATTGCTGAACTTGAAAGTATTCCCTTGTTCTCCAGGTGGGCTCCTGACTGCAACAAAACAAGCAAGGAAAATTTTCTGGCCCAGTTTGGTGGTTGGGTACATGGGTAAGGGTTAAACTGAATTATTCTACCAACTATTATAAGAATTTGAAAGCTAAGTCCTATTATCCAGGGAGGTCCTGACAACTTCTAATAATTATGAACCTATGTCATATCTTCTAGAGCTATTACCCCTACTACATTTGTTGTCTAAAAGGTCTTAAACTACCCCCCCATTATCCAGGTGGGTCCTAACAACTTCTAGTTAAAAGACAGTTTTAACCTAAGTTATATCTACTGAAGGTACGACTCCCACACAAACTTTAAAGCTACGTCCTATTATCCAGGAGGGTCCTGAGAACTCCTAATTGAATCCTATCTTAAACGTGCAAACTTTGAAACCAACTTATATTCCTATTTATGCTAAATTATGCTACTCATGATTGTTTTGAAATTTAAACTAAGTCCCATTTTTCAGGAGGGTCCTGAGAATTTCCCGTCATACCTGTTTTGGGTGCTTGCTTTTTCCCTAAGGAGGGTTTCTCCGAAACCAATGAAAACTTTCTGCCCCTGTTTCAATCAAAGAAACATCTTGTCAGTTTTAAAAATGTGGTTAGTTGCCGGCATTCTTGCTAAGTACATCCCTGCTGCTGGTCTTTACTCCGTCTCGCTTTCCTGGACTTGCCTTGAAGCCCCTCGACTTCCTTACCGAATTTCAACCCTCTTGACTCTGATGACCCAAGTGTTCTATTCCATATTGTTGTTCTTGTGTTTCTGACCCCTCTTTTGAAACTTCGCTCCTTCCCCACAATTATCCGACTAATCCACCGATGAAACCTCCAGTGGTCCTTTATGACTTACTTTGCTTTTCAACATTTTTGATATACTCTGGCCCTGTCTGTACAACTAAGAAGCTGGTAGTTAGCCTTGACATTCCTTCCTTTTGTTTTGAGCAGAACTGACACTGAAACATCTTAAAGATAGACCTCGAAAGAATGAAATGCAATGACCTCGAGGGTTAAAGATAAAGAGAATCCGAGAAAGGATGATTTGTAATGAAGAAAGAAGAGAATGAGACTTATCTGAGTGGAACAGCTGATACCATTGAGCATGCCATGCATTTCGGATTAACCGGCCCAGTCCGTCTACCAATCAACTTTCAACTGTCACATTTGTCGTTTCGGACTTTCACAACCTGACATTCACCCAAACCCAAACCTGGCTCGTCTTGCAATGTCCCGAGCATCTTTTGACCACAGACTATCTCATTTGCCTTCCTGAAAAACTCGCCTTCGCCTTACGGTGCCCGGGAAGGTTTTCACCAATAAGACTCTCTCATTTGGTTTCTCTCACCTCACATCGCCTTATGGTGCCCGTGAGAGTTTTCACCGATAAGACTCTCTCATTTTTGATTTCTCTCAACTCGCTTCACCTTACGGTGCCCGTCAGGGTTTTCACCAATAAGACTCTCTCATTTTCATTTTTTCCTTGCACTGGAGTGTTGCCCCTGATATGAATCATTTTGACTTGCTCGTATTGGCACTTCCTGAAGATTGATCAAAAGGTCTTTCTTTGGACCATAATGCAGGCTTTTGGATAGGGTTAGAAAGAAAGGGTATAAAAGGCTCTAAGACAATTCAACATGGGTTCACAACTACAACTTTCTGAATCAACTTTCTTGCACAACCATAACTGCTGCCCCAGTTCCTTTCGTGGGGACTTTTGGGATTTTGTCTTGATGTGACTGAACCCCAAGGGGAGGCTGCCTGCGTACCCTTTCGGGATCAAGTCAAACGTAGTTCAGGTCATCGAAATTACTTTGCTGTTGCGATCTTTCCTTTTCTTCCACTTTCTTTTCTTTCTTTTCATTTCTTTTGCTTTTCTTTTCTTTTATTTTTTTTGTTTCTTCATTTCTTTTTTTCTTTCTTTTTTTTCTTTTCTTTTTTTTTTCTTCTTTTTCCCTTTTCTTTTTCTTCTTTTTTTCTTTTTTTTCGTTGGACTGTGTTTTCTTATTTCTTCACTGATTTGCCTTGCTCGAGCATCCGAGTTGTTATTGATTCCGAAAGAGGGGTACGAAAGAAAGTAAATGAGGCTCAAGAGGGGTAACAAAGGATAAAGTATTTGGATAGCAGAATAAAATGCCTTCGTCATTTCAATCTCAAAAATATGCCAAATACAATAAAGTACAATTAAACCAAGAAATCATACATAGTATCGCTTGACTGCGTCAGACTTGATAGCCATTTCTACACATTTTCCTTCCACATCTGTCAAATATAAAGCGCCATTGGACAACACTCTGGTTACAACAAATGGCCCCTGCCAGTTTGAGGCGAACTTTCCTTTTGCCTCAGCCCAATGAGGTAGGATACGTCTCAACACCAACTGCCTTACTTCAAACTTCCGCGGACGCACTTTCTTGTTATATGCTCTTGCCATTCTCTGTTGATACAACTTACCATGACATACTGCTGCCAATCTCTTTTCATCAATCAAACTTAGTTGTTCCAAGCGGGCTTTAACCCATTCAACATCATCAACTTCCGCCTCGGCGATGATCCGAAGGGACGGGATTTCAATCTCTGCGGGTATTACTGCTTCAGTTCCATACACCAGTGAATAAGGAGTTGCCCCTACCGAAGTGCGGACAGTAGTGCGATAGCCTAAAAGGGCAAAAGGTAGCTTCTCATGCCATTGCCTGGACCCCTCTACCATTTTCCGAAGTATTTTCTTGATGTTCTTGTTAGCTGCTTCGACTGCTCCATTTGCCTTAGGACGATATGGGGTGGAATTGTGGTGCGTAATCTTAAACTGCTGACAAGTCTCTGCCATCAAATGACCGTTGAGATTGACACCATTGTCTGTGATGATTACCTTCGGGATCCCAAACCGACAGATGATATTCGAATGCACAAAATCGACCACTGCCTTCTTGGTCACAGATTTGAAGGTTTTTGCTTCCACCCACTTAGTGAAATAATCAATAGCTACCAGAATGAACCTGTGCCCATTTGACGCCGCTGGCTCGATCGACCCAATGACATCCATTCCCCAAGCAACGAACGGCCACGGTGCCGACATTGTATGCAATTCAGATGGTAGAGAATGAATCAAATCTCCATGTACCTGACATTGATGACACTTGTGCACGAAGCTGATACAATCCCGTTCCATAGTAAGCCAATAATAACCTGCTCGGAGAATCTTCTGTGCCAATACATATCCACTCATATGAGGTCCGCAAACTCCCGCATGTACCTCAGCCATGATAACTGTAGCCTGTTTAGCATCCATGCATCTCAATAATCCAAGATCCGGGGTTCTCTTGTACAACACCCCTCCACTGAAGAAAAAGCCGCTTGCCAAGCGTCGAATTGCTCTCTTTTGATCCCCCGTAGCCTGTGCTGGATACACTCCCATCCGGAGGTATTCTTTGATATCATGGAACCACGGCTCACCATCAAGCTCTTCTTCCACCACGTTACAATAGGCATGCTGATCTCGGACCTGAATCTGTAACGGGTCCATATAAGCCTTGTCTGGATGATGCAACATTGACGCCAAAGTGGCCAAAGCGTCGGCAACCTCATTGTGAATCCTTGGAATATGCTTGAAGTCTATTGATTGAAACTGTTGACAAAGTTCATGCAAACACTGCCGATACGGTATGAGCTTCAAATCTCGTGTCTCCCATTCACCCTGAATCTGGTGTACCAGAAGATCCGAGTCACCCATGACCAAGATTTCCTGGACACCCATGTCTATAGCTAATCTCAAACCCAAGATACATGCCTCGTATTCAGCCATGTTATTGGTGCAATAGAAACGAAGTTGAGCAGTGACAGGGTAGTGTTGCCCCATCTCAGAAATCAGTACTGCTCCTATCCCGACACCCTTGGCGTTGACAGCTCCATCAAAGAACAGTTTCCATCTTGGATTCTCGACTTGTTCTAAGTCTTCAACATGCATTATCTCCTCGTCAGGGAAGTATGTTTTCAAAGGTTCATATTCATCATCAACTGGATTCTCGGCCAAATGATCAGCCAGTGCTTGTGCTTTCATTGTAGTCCGGGTCACGTAGACAATATCAAACTCCGTAAGCAAGATTTGCCATTTTGTCAACCTCCCCGTGGGCATAGGCTTCTGAAAAATGTACTTCAACGGGTCCAACCGAGAGATGAGATAGGTGGTATAGGCTGACAAGTAATGTTTCAACTTCTGCGCTACCCAGGTTAAGGCACAACACGTCCTCTCAAGTTGAGTGTACTTTACCTCATATGATGTGAACTTCTTGCCGAGGTAGTAAATTGCTTGCTCTTTCCTTCCTGTGATGTCATGCTGCCTCAGTACACAACCAAAAGAATTATCCAGCATGGTCAGATAAAGGATCAAGGGCCTTCCCGGCTCCGGCGGGACCAACACGGGTGGACTAGCCAAATACTCCTTAATCTTGTCAAATGTTGCTTGACATTCATCCGTCCACCTGACCGCAGCATCTTTCTTTAGCAGCTTGAAGATGGGCTCGCAAGTTGTTGTAAGCTGGGCGATGAACCTGCTAATGTAATTCAACCTGCCAAGCAAACTCATCACCTCTTTCTTGTTCCTTGGCGGCAGTAGCTCCTGAATGGCTTTGATCTTAGACGGGTCTAATTCAATACCGCGCCGACTCACCACAAATCCCAATAACTTCCCAAATGGAACCCCAAACGCACACTTGGCTGGATTAAGTTTGAGGTTGTACCTGCGGAGCCTCTGGAAGAATTTCCTCAAGTCTTTGACATGGTCACATTGTTTTCTCGACTTTATGATCACGTCGTCTACATAGACCTCAATCTCCCGATGTATCATGTCATGGAACATAGTGGTCATCGCCCTCATATATGTTGCTCCTGCGTTCTTCAACCCAAATGGCATGACTCTATAACAATACGTTCCCCAAGGTGTGATAAATGCCGTCTTTTCCGCATCCTCCTCATCCATCAAAATCTGGTGATAGCCCGTATAGCAATCCACGAAGGAACCAATCTCATGTTTGGCACAATTGTCAATCAATATATGGATGTTTGGTAACGGGAAGTTGTCTTTCGGACTTGCCTTATTGAGGTCACGGTAATCTACGCACACTCTGGTCTTTCCATCCTTCTTTGGCACAGGCACAACATTGGCTAACCAGGTGGGATACCGCGAGACCCTCATGACCTTTGCCTCAAACTGTTTGGTGACCTCTTCTTTGATTTTCACACTTATGTCTGTTTTAAATTTCCTTAGCTTCTGCTTGAGAGGAGGGCATGCTGGGTCAGTGGGCAATTTGTGGACCACCAAATCAGTGCTTAAACCTGGCATGTCATCATACGACCATGCAAAAACATCCTTATACTCAAAAAGTGCTTTAATTATCTCTTCCCTGAGCTGAGGTTCCAAGTGGACACTTATTTTCGTTTCCCGCACATTCTCCTGATCCCCTAAATTGATTGCCTCTGTGTCATTCAGATTGGGTTCGGGTTTTTCTTCAAAGTGGCTTAATTCTTTACTGATTTCCTCAAAAGCTTCCTCATCATCATATTCTATTTCGTCATCACACTCAATTTCATGTATTATTATGTCTGAGTTAGATTGGCATTTAAGACTGGGCTGAAGACTCCTCATGCATGACACATCAGTGAAACCAGCATAAAGGGGACTGTACAAGGAAGAAAAGAAAGACAAAAATGAAAACTATCAGGAATGAAAAAGAGGGAAATTGCATTTCATTAATATTTAAGATAACAAGGTTTAACTCATCCAAACGAACGGAACATAGCATCCGAATAACCTTGGAAATAATCCAGATTAAACTGAAAGGAAATCAAGACTAACTACCAAGACTCCCTCCGAATAGGAAGGGGAGTTGCTTCCCAATTGTTAAGCTTTGCCTGGGGCCCCACGAACTGAACATCGGCCTTGCTTGGACCTTCTCCAGCCTCCAACACATTCACCTCATAAAACAGCTTTTCAAACCTCTCCATCAGCTCCTTGTCGGGATCAACCGCGCCACTGGGCATTGCCGTTGCTAAGCGCTTCTTAGTACCAGGCCTGACAAAGGAACGGGAAAGGCGGGGGATAGGTTTTGGAATGGTCCATGCTTTCTTTTTCATTTTCCTAGCTCGCCTTATGTCTGCAGCAGTGGGCTTGAAGCCTAAGCCAAAAGTATCCAGGTTTGCAGGAAGAGATACTGGCTGTACGATGCCTTGTAAAGAAGCACCCAAGCCCTTTCCAGGTACAAATCCGTTCTTCAGCATTTCCGACGCAACCATGACGAATGCAGCAGCTACCTTTGGCACAGGAATACACTTCCCTTCCGGGATCTTCTCAATCGATACCGTATCAATGACTTGATAAACCCACGGGCCTTTGTCATTCTCAGCTTCTATAAAAGGCACAATGGCATCAACCAGAGTACATGAACCATCTTCCCCATGCACCACAATCTCTTGCCTGTCCCACTCGAATTTAACCATCTGGTGCAAGGTAGATGGCACTGCCTTTGCTGTATAGATCCAGGGTCGGCCTAACAAGAGATTGTAAGAGACAGCCACATCAAGCACCTGGAACTCCATAGTGAATTCAACCGGACCTATTGTCAGTTCCAACACTATATCCCCAACTGTGTCCTTGCCTCCTCTATTGAATCCTCGCACGCAAATGCTATTCTTATGAATTCTCTCACTGTCCACCTTTAACTTTTCCAGGGTGGAGAGAGGACAAATGTTTGCACCGGACCCGTTATCAACAAGCACCCGGGTGACCATAGAGTCTTCACATTTCACCGTGAGGTAGAGTGCTTTATTATGTTCAGTGCCTTCCAAAGGCAGCTCATCATCAGAAAATGTAACCCTGTTGACTTCAAAAATCTTGTTTGCTATTTTCTCTAAATGGTTCACAGAAATCTTATCGGGAACATGGGCCTCATTCAGAATTTTCATCAATGCCTGGCGGTGCTCATCTGAGTGAATCAATAATGATAGCAAAGAGATTTGCGCCGGGGTCTTTCTCAACTGTTCTACAATGGAATAATCCAGTGCCTTCATCTTCTTCAAAAATTCTTCTGCCTCTTCTTCAGTTACAGCTTTCTTCACTGATACTGGATTATCTTTGGTGAGTTTGGCCTTTCTCAGCTCGTCAGGAGCAAAGCATCTCCCTGAGCGAGTCAGTCCATGTGTTTCACAAACTTCTTCCTTAACTTCCTTTCCCTGATACATCACTGTCACTCGGTCGTAATTCCATGGGACGGCCTTTCCACTGATTACTGGTAGCTGAGTCACTGGCTTGATGACAACCGGCTCTGTGCGAGCCCCTTTCACAATCACAGCAGGCTTGACAGCTGCCCCGGACACTACTACTTTAACTGGTTCTTGTTTTTCTGCAACACTGCTCAAAAGCTCTTTCTTCATCACTACAACTGGTTTGCTAACTATTTCTCCTACCTTGATCGATGCTCTCTCCTTTGCTAGTTTCTTATTTGATCTATCCTCACTAGCCCTGATCATCATCACGGTCTGTGATGGCTTCTTATGCTCTCCCTTTTGGATTAGCTCGATCATATGGGTCTCGTGATGAGTTAGTAATGGATTTTGGGTGATGTTAGGCGTTTCTGGGGCTTGTACTTCAATTCGGCGTGTATCAATGAGTTCTTGGATAGCCGTTTTCAAATGCCAACATTTTTCCGTGTCATGTCCTGGCGCACCGGAGCAATACTCACAACTCACAGAGTGGTCCAGATTCCTTGGGGGAGGATTGGGCAGTTTGGGTTCAATCAGATTCAGCATGCCCAACTGTCTCAATCTGTGGTACAAGCTAGTGTAGGATTCACCCAAGGGAGTGAAAGTCTTCTTCTTTTGCAACCTATCATTCTTAAATGCAGGGTTAGGTCGAAAACCGGTTCCAGCGGAATTTCTGTTGGTTCTTGGGGGTGGGTAGGTGTTTTGAGATGGGTAAGTATTTTGTGGGGTGGGTGTGCGTCATTGTGCATGGGTAGGAGGTTGGGGGGTATGTTTGGGCATGGTGGACAGAGAAATAGGGAGCAGGAGGTGGGTAATAATGCTGCGGTGGGCCATATGGGGTGTGTGGGTAGGTTTGGGGGTGAGGGCGAGGTTGGTGATAATATGGTGATGGACCTCTGGACCAAGCTCTCGATTCCACTACTGCAACCTCTTCTTTCTTCTTCTTTCCCAATACTCCTCCAGTGCCGCTCTGAATAGCCTGAGTAGTTGCTTTGATTGCTGAATAGCTCATAATCTTGTTAGACTTGAGACCCTCTTCCACCATACTTCCCATTTTCACGACCTCGTTGAAAGTTTTTCCCACTGCTGACACCAGATGACCATAATAGGTTGGCTCCAAAGCCTGAAGGAAATAATCAACCATCTCGTTCTCTTTCATTGGAGGATCGACTCTTGCCGCCTGCTCCCTCCACCGAAAACCATACTCTCTGAAGCTTTCTCCGGGCTTCTTCTCAATTTTAGTCAGTGACAGACGGTTCGGGACAATTTCGAGATTGTACTGAAAATGACATGCAAATGCTTGGGCCAGGTCGTCCCAAGTGTACCATCGAGCATGATCCTGTCGTGTGTACCACTCCAAAGCTGCTCCACTTAGACTTTGACTAAAGTAAGCCATCAATAACTCATCCCTTCCTCCAGCTCCTCTCATCTTGCTACAGAATCCCCTTAAGTGGGCCACCGGATCACCATGGCCATCATATAGGTCAAACTTGGGCAGCTTGAATCCTGCTGGCAACTGGACATCAGGAAACAGGCACAGGTCCTTGTAGGCTACACTCACTTGTCCTCCGAGCCCCTGCATATTTCGGAATGACTGTTCTAAGCTCTTAACCTTCCGTATCATTTCTTCTTGCTCAGGGTTTTTGGGAGGCTTTTCTTCCTCAGCTGAGAGATCAAGGCGGGGAGTGTAAGGGCATGGCTCTGGTGGTTTGAAAATGGCTTCGGGTGGGTAGTATTGGTTATCATGGGTTTGGAACAAAGGTTCGCTAGAAGACCTGTGTAGTGTGGCAGGTGGGGGAGCTACGAACACATGAGTGATTGGTGGTGGAGGGCATGGGATTTGTTTGGGTGGTGGAGGTGGTGGTGTTTGAGAGGTGGTTCCGTAGTACTGCTGGTAAGTAGGGAAAGCAGGAGATGAGTTCACTGTGGGAGGATCTTGAGGCTGAGCTAGTGGTGGGAGGTAGGTGGGGTTAGCAGGATAGGCTGGTGGTGGATGTCCCTTCGACCAGGCCTGGTACATCTCGGCCATTTTTTGCTTCAGTTTATACATCTCCTCCTTCATTGCATTAACGTCCACTACTTCCTCCTCCCTAGATGGGTCGACAATGCTTGCTTCCAATTCCTGGTTGACCATGTTTGACTTATCCTTAGAGCGGGTGTTGTAGGGATGGGTTGCCAGAATGCCAGTCAACTTAACCACTTGCCTGAACTCATCAACAACAACTTTGTTAGCGGTTAGGGCATTAACAGATAGATAACCGCACATTGAGGAGTGAATGCACCTAAGCAGTTAACCATTTCTATTATGCCTTTGCTCAGTCACATGCGTCATCCCGGCTTTCCATTTCCTTTACTTGCCAATTGCAAACTCTCTCTTCTCCTTTCTTTTCTTCTTTTTTCTCCTTGGTTTTCCTTGTTCCTAACCGCTCTTTTACTCAAAATTATTTTTCCACTCTTTTCTTTCCTTTTCTCTTGCTCTCTTTTTATCTTTGTTTTTCTTTTCCTCTTTTGTTTTCCTTTCCTTTCTTGTTTCTTTCACTTTTTATTATTACGGTCGAATCCTATGGAGATTGCCTACGTATCACGACCCCGCGTGAATCAGACCAAGCGTAGTTCTTGCAAATAAATGCGAAAAATAAATGCAAGAAATAAAGAAACAATTTTTCGGGAATTTTTTTTCAAATTTTCATTAATAACAACTGCGATTACAAAGCTACCAAACTATTTGTTGTTCTTTTTCTCAAAAAGGATAGTACAAAAACTAGACTCAAAAGCAGAAATACAGACTCGATTATCTAGGAATACATCAAAGCTTCAAATCCTGGGGCCCGCGGGGCATCTCTCGGCATCGCCGCGGGCATGCGTGCGAGACCCTTTTGCAACTGATCCAGATCATTCATGACCTGGCGAACGAATATCATCACGGAAGCAAAGAACGTGGTACGACCCATCCGCTCACCAGCTTGGCACTTCATGACAATGTAGTTGGCAATGTTTCTGATTCTTTCCTTGATTTGGCCCTTTTCTTGGAGTAGCCAACTTATCTATTGGGTACGGGCCTCTAGAACCTGAGAATCCTGGAGGTGAAGGTCCTGTAACGATTTTATTTCCTTTTCCATCTCAGCGATTAACCCATAACACTGTTCTCTCTCGGCCCGAAATTCTTTGTCCCGCCGAGCTGCTTTTTCTTCAAGAGTATTCATTTTTCTTTTCATGTTAGCAATGGTTCCCTCATAGTTCTTCTTCATTTGTTGTACAAATTGGGCCCTTTCCTCGGTCCTCTTTGCCCATTGTGCCCGAAGTTTTGCCACGTTCCCCTCGGATTTTTCCAATTCCTCCTGACAGTCCAGAACTTGTTTCTTCAAACCTTTTATCAATCTCTCGTCGGATAGACTTCTTTCCCGATTCCTGGCATCTATTTTCATTTGCTGAATTTGGGCCTTAAGAGCTTCATTCTCCTGGGCCAATTTCTTCCTATCACCTTCATCAGCTGCGACTTGTAAGGTGTTTTCAAACCGGAGCTCCTGAACCTCTTTTTCCAAGGCTCCTATTCGGGCCCTGTACTCTTTTTCCTTGGCTAACCAGTCCCATTGCACCTGAGCCTCGTTAGTGAATTGTTGCATATGTGGCCTTTTGGCGGGTCTCTCAGGAAGTTGAAATCTCTTACCAAACCAGACCAAGTATTTGGGATCTACCTCACCTCTGGCTCGGTCCTGTACTATAGTCTTGGGTTCAAGGTACCTGCACTCATTCCATATCTTTCGAATTCTGCCTTCAGGGAATGCAGCTTTCGGGCCTAACTCGATGACTTGCTCACTCAGGTCTTCATCATTGTGCACTGTCTGGAATCTTCCAAATTGCCGCAAAACTCGGTAAGGAGCATAAGGTGTCACACCTCCTTTTTTACACACCTACCGGAAGAGGGTATGATAAAGGGAGTTATTTCCAACTTGAAGTGACAATCGGAACGGGATTTATTATTAAGATTTCAGAGTCGCCACTTGGGAGATTAAGGGTGTCCCAAGTCACCAGTTGAATCCCGACCCGAGGAAATTATGACTCTGTTAACAGTCCGCGAACCAGAAATCCGAGTAAGGAATTCTGTTAACCCGGGAGAAGGTGTTAGGCATTCCCGGGTTCCGTGGTTCTAGCACGGTCGCTCAACTGTTGTATTTGATTTTATCTGATTTCAAAACATGTTCTAGCTTATGTGCTTTTATTAGTAAACCGCTTTTATTTCTATTTTTAATAAGAATTGCAACGTCGTGAAAATGCGCCTCGAACCACGTCGCACCAGTGCACCCGTGATTGTTAACACATTTCGACTTTGTTGAGATTTGGATTTGGGTCACATAAATGTGCACCCGCATTTAAGAAGGTAATATTATTAAAATACGCGCCTAAAGAGACTAACGTGTTATTATTTGGGGAAGGCCGTGAAATTCGCTAAACGGCCCATCCCGAAGTCTAAAAATTAATGTAATATTTATTGAAGGCCTCGTAATTTGTGTGTTTTTGTTTGGCGAGGCTTGTCTCATTTATTATTCAAAGGCAAAACTAAAAAAACAACTATGGTTCTCTATTTTTACTTGTCTCTAGTAATGGAGGAAAGTCCTACTTAATTTATTATTGGACTAAGTGGTAATTATGCACCGCAGTCCAGCCATTGGGCTCTAGGATAAGCCCAATGAGGGAAAACTACACCTAGGTCTGCATGATTCCAACTGGGCCATCAAACTGCCATGGTCCAGGCCCAAACGAGGATGGAGTCAAAACTGGGCCTGGGCCTACGCCAAACCAATCAAAGTCTCAAATCACCAAATGTGAATCTACTGAGTGACTTCAGGCTATTTTAATTGTATTCAATGACTTATACGAGGGAGAACAAAGTATACTTATTTGCTTGCCTACTGGTGCGTTTCACTAACGGTGAAAAACAAACCAGAGGGAAGCATCATATTACATGTTACACGCACTGATGCACTAGAGTGGTCATCAATTACAATAGACTGTTAGAGTTGTGCAAGCTCAGCATGAATAGTGCAAATACCCTGGCGTAATATTAACATGCCTATTCGAATCAATACAACGGGATTGCAGTTCTAAAAATAAAAAAAAGGCTCATATTCAGGATTTCTAGTTCTAACATTTATATGCGGTATCCAGATATTGGGAACGTGAACTACAATCAATTCTAAATGTCTCAACAGTATCGAAAGCAGTCCAGTCCAGTCTCAATTATACAGTCCAGGATTTACACACATACAAATCGATTTTACACTATGCTGTACAATTAAATCTAACGCCTATTTAACTACCAACACACCACAGTCCAGGCAGCATATTTCAGGATCAAATAGGTGAGTAATTGTATTCCATTTCAAGCTCAAAGTTACAGCAGAGCAGATTCAAACGTGTACCTGGTAATTGCAAATAAGAAGAGGAAAAGATCAGCAGCAGTAACAGTTCTCAACAGCAGCCCAGGAATAAGTTCAAAATCCAGTAACAAATCAGTCAACACAGCAAGTTCAGGAACAGATTCGAAATTCCAGTGATAGACCAAACACAGCAACAATTTCGAGCACTGATGCAACCCAAAACCAACTTGACTACTCAAAATCAAACTACAGCAACTCAAATAAACCCCAACGACTCTCTTTGCAGTAACTTTCAAATATAGAACAGAACACTGAGAAAAACCAGATTGTTTCTGATCCTAATGTCAATATAACAGTATTATTTTGAGGGAATTTTAGGCTCCCAGAACTGGTAGAATGCCTTTTTTTTGGGGGGGGGTTTAGATGGCTGCCAAAAACTTCTTTCACAAGGCAAAAGAGTGCCCATTTTATAAGTGAAGTTAGGGTCCAATTTCAGATTTTCATTTCAACCCTTAGTCCCTATCTCAATTCTATTTTTTTACCCCTTGTTTTCTTAGCTTGTTACACAAGTAACTACCCCAAGTTTACTGAAACCTGCATTATAGTCCATCCTAGGAGGTTCTATACCCAATTCAATTCCTATCCTGCCCTCACTTCACTTCAACAATTACCAAATTTGATTAAACTACCCTTTTCCCATGCCTAAACTACCCTTAGCACTCTCTGAAATTACTACCAAAACCCAAACAAAACCCCTGAATCTATTTTGCAATTATTAACCCTCGACCCAAATCTCAACTCACCAATTAACAACATCAGCTATAGCCAAATTCACCTAAACTAAGTATTGAACTAGAGAAGTACTGATTACTGGGTAAACAAAATTAATCCAGAACTTATCAAAATAAATTAACGAAGAATTAGACTAATAATCACAACTAAAATCAGAAACTAGCACAGATTAGAACAAACAATCAGAACCTAACACATAATACAG
>NW_017675186.1:0-4804 GCF_001879085.1 Nicotiana attenuata | reverse complement strand
TGATTCTATTGATCGTGCCATGCATTTTGGATCCCAACCTAGTCTGTCCAACCAATAAATTGTCAATTACCACATTTGTTGTCTCATACTTTCACGCCCGACTCTCACCAAAACCCAAGCCTTGCTTCTTTTGCCATGTTTCCAAACATCTTTCAACCACAGACTTCCTTCATTTGCACATCTGAAGACTCACTTTCGCCTTACGGTGCCCATGAGGGTTTTCACCAATAAGACTCTCTCATTTTTAATATCTCTCAAACTCACTTCGCCTTACGGTGCCCGTGAGGGTTTTCACCAGTAAGACTCTCTCATTTCATCATTTTCCTTCTGGCGCCAGAGTGTTGTCCCCAATAAGAATCACTTTCCCTGCTTGCGTTGACATTTCTTAAGATTGATCAGAAGGTCTTTCTTTGGACCGTAATGTGGCTTTTGGATGGGTTTTAGAAAGAAATGTATAAAGGTTCAAAATAATTCAAATGTGGGTTCAACATTACAGCTTTCGAAATCATATCCTTTGCGACAACCATAACTTCTGCCCCAGTTCCTTTCTTGGGGAATTCCCGGATTTTCTTTTGTTGTGACTGAACCTCAGTGAGGCTGCCTACGTACCCTTTCGGGATCAAGTCAAACGTAGTTCAGGCATAAAACTACGTTCATTGTTGCGACCTTTCCTTTTCTTCCACTTTTGTTTTCTTTCCTTTCAATTCTTTTCTTTGCCTTTTCTTTTCTTTCTTATTTTTCTGTTTTATTCACTGTTCTTTTTCTTTTCTTTCTTTTTTTCTCTTTTTTTCTTTTTTTTTTCTTTTTTTCCTTCTTTTTTTTTTGCTTTTCTTCTCCTTTTCACTGTTGTTCTCTTGTTTCTCCATTTTCTTTCCCTGCTCGGGCTTACGAGCTTTATTATTGATTCCGAAAGAGGGGTGTGCAAGAAAATAAGTAAGGCTCAAAGGGGTAACAAAGGATAAAGTGTTTAGATAGCAGAACAAAATGCCTTCGTCATTTCAATCTCAAAACATGCCAAATACAATCAGGTACACAAAGATAAAGAAGTCATACATAATATCTCTTGACTGCATCAGAATTGATAGCCACTTCTACACATTTCCCTTCTACGTCCGTTAGATATAAAGCGCCATTGGACAAAACTCTGGTTACAACAAATGGCCCTTGCCAGTTTGGGGCGAACTTTCCTTTTGCCTCAGCCCAATGAGGTAGGATACGTCTCAGCACCAGCTGCCCTACTTCGAACTTCCGCGGACGCACCTTCTTGTTATACGCTCTTGCCATTCTCTGTTGGTATAATTGACCGTGACACACTGCTGCCAATCTCTTCTCATCAATCAAACTTAGTTGTTCCAGGCGGGCTTTAACCCATTCATCATCATCAATCTCTGCCTCAGCGATGATCCGGAGGGACGGGATTTCAACTTCTGCGGGTATTACTGCTTCGGTTCCATACACCAATGAATAGGGAGTCGCTCCTACTGAAGTACGGACAGTAGTGCGATAGCCTAACAAGGCAAAAGGTAGTTTTTCATGCCATTGCCTTGACCCTTCGACCATTTTCCGAAGTATTTTCTTGATATTCTTGTTAGCTGCTTCGACTGCCCCATTTGCTTTAGGGCGATATGGGGTAGAATTGCGGTGCATGATCTTAAACTGCTGACATGTCTCGGCCATCAAATGACTATTGAGATTGGCACCATTATCTGTGATGATTACCTTCGGGATCCCAAACCGGCATATGATATTTGAATGTACGAAATCGACAACTGCCTTCTTAGTCACAGATTTGAAGGTTTTTGCCTCCACCCATTTAGTGAAATAATCAATAGCTACCAAAATGAATCTATGCCCATTTGATGCTGCTGGCTCAATCGGTCCAATAACATCCATTCCCCAGGCAACGAACGGCCATGGTGCCGACATTGTATGCAATTCAGAGGGCGGAGAATGAATCAAATCTCCATGTATCTGACATTGATGACATTTGCGCACGAAACTGATGCAATCATGTTCCATAGTAAGCCAGTAATAACCTGCTCGGAGGATCTTCTTTGCCAATACATATCCACTCATATGAGGTCCGCAAACTCCCGCATGTACCTCAGCCATGATAACTGTAGCCTGTCTGGCATCTATGCATCTCAACAACCCCAGATCTGGAGTTCTCTTGTACACCACTCCTCCACTGAAGAAAAATCCGCTTGCCAAGCGTCGAATTGCTCTCTTTTGATCCCCTGTAGCCTGTGTCGGGTATACTCCCATCCGGAGATATTCTTTTATGTCATGGAACCATGGCTCACCATCAAATTCTTCCTCCACCACGTTACAATAGGCATGCTGATCTCGAACCTGAATATGTAATGGATCCACGTAAGCCTTGTCCGGATGATGCAACATTGATGCCAAGGTGGCCAAAGCGTCGGCAACCTCATTGTGCATCCTTGGAATGTGTTTGAAATCTATTGATTGGAACCGTTGACGAAGTTCATGCAAGCACTGCCAGTATGGTATGAGCTTCAAATCTCGTGTCTCCCACTCTCCTTGAATCTGGTGTACAAGAAGATCCGAGTCACCCATGACCAAGATTTCCTGGACACCCATGTCTATAGCCAATCTCAGTCCCAGGATACAGGCTTCGTACTCAGCCATATTATTGGTGCAATAGAAACGAAGTTGAGCAGTGATAGGGTAGTGCTGCCCTGTCTCAGAAATCGGTACTGCTCCTATTCCGACACCCTTGGCATTGGCAGCTCCATCAAAGAACAGTTTCCATCCAGGCTTCTCGACCTGTTCTAATCCTTCAACATGCATTACCTCCTCGTCCGGGAAGTATGTTTTCAAAGGCTCATATTCGTCATCAACGGGATTTTCAGCTAGATGATCAGCCAGTGCTTGTGCTTTCATGGCGGTCCGAGTCACGTAGACAATATCAAACTCTGTAAGCAGGATTTGCCATTTCGCCAGTCTCCCTGTAGGCATGGGCTTTTGAAAAATATACTTCAATGGGTCCAACCGAGAGATGAGATAGGTAGTATATGCTGACAAGTAATGTTTCAACTTTTGCGCTGCCCAGGTTAGAGCACAACATGTCCTCTCGAGTTGAGTGTATTTTACCTCATATGATGTGAACTTCTTGCTGAGGTAATAAATCGCCTGCTCTTTCCTTCCTGTGATGTCATGCTGCCCCAGTACACAACCAAACGAATTATCTAACACAGTCAGGTAAAGGATCAAGGGCCTTCCTGGCTCTAGCGGGACCAACACTGGTGGACTAGCCAAATACTTCTTGATCTTATCAAATGCTGCTTGACATTCGTCCGTCCATCTGACCGCAGCATCTTTCTTTAACAACTTGAAAATGGGTTCACAAGTAGTTGTAAGCTGGGCAATGAACCTGCTGATGTAATTCAACCTGCCAAGCAAACTCATCACATCTTTCTTGTTCCTTGGCGGTGGTAACCCTTGGATGGCTTTGATCTTAGACGGGTCTAATTCGATACCGCGCCGACTTACCACGAATCCCAATAACTTCCCCGATGGAACTCCAAACGCACATTTTGCTGGATTAAGCTTGAGGTTGTACCTGCAGAGCCTCTGGAAGAATTTCCTCAAATCCCTAACATGGTCACATTGTTTCCTCGACTTTATGATCACGTCGTCCACATAGACCTCGATTTCCTGATGTATCATGTCATGGAACATGGTAGTCATTGCCCTCATATATGTTGCCCCTGCGTTCTTCAACCCAAATGGCATGACCCTGTAACAATACGTTCCCCAAGGTGTGATGAATGCTGTCTTTTCCGCATCCTCCTCATCCATCAAAATCTGGTGATAGCCCGCGTAACAATCCACAAAGGAAGTAATCTCATGTTTGGCACAATTGTCAATCAATATATGGATGTTTGGAAGTGGGAAGTTGTCTTTCGGGCTCGCCTTATTGAGATCACGGTAATCAACACACACTCTGGTCTTCCCATCCTTCTTTGGTACAGGCACCACATTAGCTAACCAGGTAGGATATCGAGTAACTCGTATGACCTTCGCCTCAAGCTGCTTGGTAACTTCTTCTTTGATTTTCACACTAATATCTGTTTTAAATATCCTCAACTTCTGCTTGACAGGCGGGCATTCCGAATGAACGGGCAATTTGTGGACCACCAAATCGGTACTTAAACCTGGCATGTCATCATATGACCATGCAAAAACATCTTTGTATTCAAACAACAATTCAATTATCTCCTCCCTGAGTGGGGTTTCCAAATGGACACTTATTTTTGTTTCCCGAACATTCTCCCGATCCCCTAGATTGATTGCCTCTGTGTCATTCAAGTTAGGCTTGGGTTTTTCCTCAAATTGATTTAACTCTTTACTGATTTCTTCCAAAGCTTCCCCGTCATCGTATCCCCCTAGCCATCACACTCAATTTCCTGTATTACTATTTCACATTGATTATCAAGACTAGGCCGGAGACTCCTCATGCATGACACATCATTGAAACCAGCATAAAAGGGACTGTACAAGAGAGAAAAGAAAACAAAATAAAGGCGATCAGGAAAGAAGAAAGGAGGACATTGCATTTCATTAGAATTGTAAGATAACAAGGTTTAACTCATCCAAATGGACGGAACATAGAAATCTGAATTACAACCCTGGAAATAATCCAGATTTAGTACTCAAAGAAAAATCAAAAACTAACTACCACGACTCCTTCCGAATTGGAAGAGGAGTAGCTTCCCAGTTATTGAGCTTAGCCTGAGATCCCACGAACTGCACATCAACCTTACTCGGACCTTCGCCT
>NW_017675185.1:22265-73667 GCF_001879085.1 Nicotiana attenuata | reverse complement strand
TATTTAGCTTCCGGTAGTCCATGCAAACTCTCCACCCGGTAATGGTTCGAGTGGGAATAAGCTCATTGTTGTCATTTTTCACCACTGTCATCCCGCCTTTCTTTGGTACACATTGCACCGGGGAAGTCCATGAGCTATCGGAGATTGGATACACCACACCCGCATCAAGCCACTTGATCACTTCTTTCTTCACCACCGCTTGCATTGCTTCATTTAGCCTCCTTTGATGTTGTAAGGAAGGTCTTACATCATCCTCCAAGATAATTTTATACATGCAAAATGCGGGGCTTATTCCCCGGATGTCCGCCAGAGTCCATCCAATTGCCCTTTTTCGCCTTTGAAGCACCTCCAAAGTGGCCTCAACCTGCAAGTTAGTAAGGCAAGAAGAAAGAATAACTGGAAGAGTTGAATTAGAGCCCAAAAATTCATACCTGAGGTGTGGAGGAAGTGGCTTCAACTCCAACACCGGTGGCTCCTCAATTGATGGTTTTGTTGGTGGAGTTTTCCGGTTTTCAAGATCCAAAGATAATTTTCTCGGCTCATAGGAATAAGATCCCATCCCATGTAATGCATTGACACACTCCACTCTGCTTGCATCATCATTGACATCAAGATTTAATAGCACGGCCTCAAGGGGATCCTCCAAGTTGATCATAGAACTTGTGTCATCCACTATCACAGCTGTGACAATGTCCACAAAGGACCACACCTCGGTGCTATTGGGTTGTTTCATGGATTTACAAACATGGAAGACCACCTTTTCATCTCCCACTCAGAAAGTTAGCTCACCTGATTCAACATCAACCAATGCCTTCCATGTTGCTAGGAAAGGTCTCCCAAAAATAATTGGCACTTCATAGTCCACTTCACAATCCAAAATGACAAAGTCGGTCGGCAATATAAACTTGTCCACCCGGACAAGCACATCATCAATTATGCAAAGGTCGCTTCATCGAACGGTCTGCCATTTGAAGTCTCATTGAGGTCGGCCTAGGTTGCCCATTTCCCAAAGTCTTGAAGACTGAATAAGGCATCAAATTAATGCTAGCCCCCAAGTCACAAAGGGCCTTAGCAAACTCCGTACTACCGATAGTGCAAGGGATAGTAAAAGCTCCAGGGTCTTCAAGTTTCGGGGCCATAGAATGCACTATCGCACTGACTTGGTGAGTCATCTTTGTTGTTTCACAATCCATGGAACACTTCTTTGTGACCAAATCCTTCATGAACTTTGCATAGCCCGGCATTTGTTCAAGTGCCTCCACCGAAGGCACATTGATTGTAAGGCTTTTCATCATATATATGAACTTTTTGAATTGATTATCACTCTTTTGATTTGCTAACCGTTGAGGATAAGGTGGAGGTGTCCTAGGCAAAGGTGCCTTGACTTTGGGCACCACCGGCTCGAGCATATCAATCACGTGTTCCCTAGACGGGTTCACGGCGTCTTTAGTTTCCACCTCGGCATCATCAATATCTATCCTCACTTCATTGTTCACATTGTTCTCAACTACATCTTCAATTATCAAAGGTACATCATTTTCCCACAACTTGATTATCTTTTCGAGGCATGCACATCACCGCCTCTCCCACTTCGTGTTGTAACCGCCATCACATGGTTGTTACCACCTTTAGGGTTCACTACCGTATCACTTGGTAGAGCACCCTTTGGGCGAGTATTTAACGATTAAGAGATTTGGCCTAATTGCACCTCCAAATTCCGAATGGAGGTATTGTGGGAAGCCAATTGAGCATCGAAATCTTGGTTCTTCTTCATCATTTTTCGAACATCATTTCTATTCTTCCCATATCATTACCTGAAGAACTAGATCCTTGAGAAGGGAACGGGGGTGGATTATTCGGTTGTTGGTACATTGGGGGCCTTTGAAATCCTTGCCCCCGATTGCCATGGTTTCCATTGTTGTTCCAATTGCCTTGACCATTGTTTTTCCAATTGTTGTTATTACCATTCCAATTCCCTTGGTTGCCTTGATTATTTTTCCCCCAGTCACCGCCTTGATTGTTGTTGTTTTGATTACCTCCACCTTGTTGTTGATTGCCCCAATTTCCTTGGGGTCGCCATTGTTGGTTTGAAGAGTTGCCTCGATTGCCTTGATAGTTGTTAACATATTGTACCTCCTCATTTTTCTCATCGTAACCCTCATTTTGAAACCCATAACACTCATCATCAAATTGCTCGGAATTCCCTTGATTTTGTTGCCTCCTTTGCCTTCTCTTGTTGGTAAGCAAATTAACACTTTCCATAGCATTCACTTGGCGAGGGTTTTGGACTTGTTGCAACTATGACTTAGCCAATTGATTCATAGTAGTTGTCAACTCTGCTATAGCTTGTCCATGGTCATGTAACTCCTTGTGCAAATGAATAATTGTAGGGCCACCTTGAGGAACATTGGCCCTACTTTGCCATGCAGAAGACGTATCTGCCATCTCGTCAAGAATCTCGCAAGCTTCATCATAAGACAACTTCATGAAATTACCCCCGGCCAATTGATTGACTATGCATTGATTTGTAGTATTGATGCCCCGATAGAAGGTTTGTTGAATCATCGCCTCGGTCATATCGTTGTTGGGGTATTCCTTTACCATTGTTCTAAACCTCTCCCAAATCTCATGCAAATGTTCCGTGGGTTCTTGCTTGAAAGCCAATATCTCATCCCGAAGTGCCGCCATATGCCCGGGTGAGAAGAATTTAGCAATAAATTTATCTGCCAACTCATCCCAAGTTGTGATGGAATGATTGGGGAGTCTTTCTAACCAATCCAATGCCTTTCCCCAAAGTGAGAATGGGAAATGTCTCAACCTAGAGCATCTTCGGACACATTCGTTTTCTTGCTACCCCAACATGTATCCACGAAACCCTTTCAAGTGTTTGTAAGCATTTTGATCCGCAACGCCCGTGAAATACCCACGCTGCTCAAGTAAGGCCAACATCACGTTGGTTATCTGAAAATTGCCCGCCCGAATTCTGGGTGGGACAATAGCACTTGCATATCCTTGGTTTGGTAGCACCCGAGGAACCGCTCTTGGAGGTGGCGGAGGAGGGTCTGGAACGTTGTCATTAGCATTGGCCTGGCGGCCTCGTCGTGGTCCTGGAGGTACAAGAGGCACCTCATCGTCTCCAATATCCTCAACCTCCTTCCCCGCAAGCACGTTTCCAAGAGGGTCATTTGCATTTAATGCCATTTTGGTACCTGTAGTAATCACACACACAAATTAGTAACAAAGAAGGAAAGAAGAACAACACACAAAACTAACTAAATAGATAGCCAAAACTGTTAGCTTCCCGGCAACGGCGCCAAAAAGTGATCGCTTCCAACTCCACACTACTATAAAGTACGGAGAGAGGGTCGCAATAGCTTTTACCCGATATGAGGGCCGGGATCGAATCCTCAGAGAGCTAGAAATTGGAGCTGGGTATCTATCTTGACTAGGGTCGTGTAATTGTTCTAAATGTCACTTCCAACATTTTTGGGCTTTTGAATTATAAATTACTATTATCAAACTACTAATTGAAACTAGATTATGCCACGAAATAATTGCTAAGGTTGTATCTAATAGGAAGAAGGGCACTAGGGTCGTGACATCACCTAGGTGGCTAATTGACTGATAGATGTTACTAAGATTCGATTGACATAATTGGGGCTTATGCTATAACCGTTGCACAATTTTACCCACTCTCACACCTCTCGGTAGAGAGAGTGATTTTGCCCAATTGACTCTCTCATGACCAAATAGGTAGGCAAATTAGATCAAACAACTAAGGTTCAAGTAGGGTGATTACTCTCTCGAGGTTTAACCCGTTAATTGGGACAATCATTTCTCATGAGTCCATCCCAATTCCTTGTTGGGTCAATTTTGGACACTTAGACTCTCTTTCTCAAGAAGAGTCATATCCACAAAGCACAAATCAGTGTTTGCAACCACCAATTTATAGATTAAAACATAAAATCAACCCAAATAGCAAACACCCATAGTCCATCTAACCCTAGATGGCAACACCCATCAATTACCCACACTAGGGTTGAGCCACAACCCTAGCTAATGGGTTTAGCTACTCATGCTTGAAGGAGAAAATGAAAAAATAGATGAAGAACAAGACATATTAATTAAATACTAAATTAAAGTACAAGAATCTATCAATAATTTGAAGCTAAGTTGCCAAAAATGGCTACAAAACTTAGATGCGATGGCGGTGGGACCCGGCATGCGACGGTGATCGCTCCGAAGCTTCACGAAGATGAAAATTAGAATTAAAGTGAAGGCTCCGACTGCAGAGATATTAAGAAGGTACTGGATGTTACCGTACCAAGCAGCGTCGTAATTGAAGTCATCACTGCCGTCGCCGCGCCGGACGGCGGAGGTGAGAAAGTAGAGCTGGTGGTAAAGGTGGCCATGGACGGTTAGGTCTCACGAGCGCACCCCAAAGTCTGGAAAATAACAGATGACCTAAAAACGGTAAAAAGTTCTGGACGAAGCTGGAAAAACTGGACAAAAATACCCCTGCGGGGTTAGTGCGGGCCGCACAAAATGGACCGCGTCCGCACAAGGCTCTTGGATTTCAAAATTTGACTCTCTGAAGTTGGGCTCCGCGGGCCGCGCAAAATGAACCGCGGCCGCGGAGGCAGCAAGCGCGGTCGGCACAAGGATGATCGCAGACCACAAGGGCTTAGAATCTGGCAATTTCAACTCTCTGAATCTCTACTTCGCGGACCGCAAAGAATGGTCGTGCGGCCGCGGAGCCTTCACCGCGGTCCGCACAATATGTACAGCGGCCGCATTGCCTGAAGCACGTAAATGCCAACTCTCTGGATCTACCTAGTGCGGACCGCACAGAGTCGAATGCGGCCGCACTACGCCTTTTTCTCCTCAGTTTGCCTTGTCTTTGATACTTGAGCAGGTTTCACTCCCTTTTTGAGCCGATCCTTGATATTTCATCACTTTGTCGATCAAACCTGAAATCAAGCACACTTATGAGCCTTTTGGGACTATTTTGTAACAATTTATAACCAAAGCGTAAGAAAGAAGGAGTATAAAACATGGCAAAATCCCTAGTTATCGGTCGCCACACTCAAAACAAGCTCCTGAAGGACCTGGCGGGTGTGACTTGCTCAGGCCAGGTCTGCTGGACTGACCACTGAAAGCACCCCGTGTAGGAGGCGCATTAGATACTGGAGATGCATAATAAGGCTCCTGAGGTCTAGGAGGAGCTAGAATACCCCTACCATGACGAACTGCAACTGGGGCACGGGCACAAGAATAATGACCCGACTCTCGAGATCTCTTGGCCTCCGTCTCCTCTCCATCCCGAGCATGCATACCCTCTACTCTCCTAGCAATTCTTCACCACCTGCTGATAAGAAATATCCTTCTCCAACTCCCGAGCCATGCTAGACCTGATGGTGGGAATGAGCACCTCAATAAACCGGCAAACTCTCTCACGAACTGTAGAAACCAAGGCTGGTGCATGCCTAGCCAAGTCAGTGAAACGGAAAGCATACTCCGACACAGTCGAAGTGCCCCTACGCAAATGCTCAAACTCTGTGCGCCATGCATCCCTAAGGCTCTGAGGGATAAACTCTCTCAAGAACATATCTGAAAACAGAGTCCAAGTAAGGGAAGCTGCCTCGGTTAGACTGTCCAACACAAAAGTATGCCACCACTGATAGGTTGCTCCTCGAAGCTGGAAGGCAGTGAAAGAAACCCCACTGGATCCTTATATACACATAGTGCGGAGGATACGGCAGCCCTCCTCCGGAAATCCTAGAGCATCATCTGATGCTAGACCATTGAATAAAGGAGGCTTGTACTTCTTGAACCTGTGAAGCCTCCGCTGCTCATCCTCGAAATTTGTTGCCCTGTCCTCGGGCTGAACTCGGGATACAGGCGGTACCGATATAACCTCTGGATCTGATCAACCTGGACCCGCTGCTCAGGAGTGCGGGCGGCGGGAGTCTGTGCTCCTCCCATGGCCTGGGATATGGCTGCAGCAAGGGGAATCAACCCTACGTGAGCTAGAGTAGTGTACATGCTCATGAACTATGCAAGGGTCTCCTGAAGAGCAGGGGTAGTAGTAGCAGTAGGCGTATCAGGTGCCTGGGCTTCGGCTGGAGCTATTGGTGGGTCCTCAGTGGCAGCTCGCACAGGTGCTCTAGCTGCATCACGTGCGTGTCCTCGGCCTCTACCCCAGCCCCGACCTCTGACGGCTCTAGCAGGTGGCACGAGTGCCTGGTCATCTCCGGTAGCACGTGTCCTCACCATCTATGAGAGAATAGAAGACAGTGGTTCAGAATTTCAATATCAAAAATCTTGCACGACAAGGAAATCAAATGAAGTGGAATTTTCCTAACAGTTACATAGCTTCTCGTAGATAAGTACAGACGTCTCTGTACCGATCCGCAAGACTCTAATATACCGGCTTGTGATTCATGACTCCTAAGAACCTAGAGCTCTGCTACCAACTTGTCACGACCCAAGTTCTCCCTCTGTGAACTGTCGTGACGGCACCTAGTCTCTATGACTAGGTAAGCCTAATAAATTGCAGAAAAAGGAAATGAAGGACGAAAATTGGCAAGTTACGGATAAAACATAATAAAAGAGTTTAAAGATGTCGCTCGGCATATACAATGCATACACTCAATACTGGATCAAACTCCAAAAACCTGGAATCTCATGAATCACAAACTAGAGGAAATACACAGTGTTCTAACTCTAGAAGTCTAAACATATTAATTACAGAAGGTTTATAGCTAAAAGGAGAATAGAGAGGGCTTCTCGGTCTGCGGACACGACAGATATACCTCGAAGTCTCTGAAAATTGCCTCCCCTCAATGATGGCATGGCTGAGCAAAAGAACCTGGATCTGCACATGAAAACATGTGTAGGAAAGGGCATGAGAACACCACAGCGGTACCCAGTAAGTGCCAAGCCTAACCTCGATCTAGTAGTGACGAGGAAGCTCAGGTCCCTACTGGTTATATATATATATATATATATATATATATATATATATATATATATATATATATATATATATATATATATAACAAGGTAAAATAGTATGAAGTACGACGGTATAATTGTAAAGACCAACAGTCGATAAAGAGTAAAATCACAGACAGAATACACTCAGTGCACAGAGATAGCAATAGGGGATCTCCCATGATATCGTCCCGTAGTCCCAAACGTAAATGTGCAGAGGATCTCCCAGGATATCATCTCGTAGTCTGAACCATTAATATGCAGGGGAATCTCCTAGAATACCAATCCGTAGTCCAAAAGTATAATCCGGTATAGGGGAATCTCCCGGGTGCCGTCCCGTAGTCTCAAATGTAAGCGTGCAGGGGGATCTCCCAGAATACCTATCAGTAGTCCCAAAGTAAACATGCAGGGGGATCTCCCGGGATATCGTCCCGTAGTCCCAAACTATTTACCGTGAAAATGGTAACAACAATTAGATTTGTAAATGAAATCTAAAAATACGCGATCTATTCCCAAGCTAGTTTGTTAATGGAGTTAGTGCTAAAGCGTGAGGTAAAATGATAAAAATCGAGTTAATATAAGTAGTAATCGAACCAGTAAGGGGATGTTTCCCTGGCGTAAGATCGGCTAGTGGGTGCCTCGGGGCCGAGGTGCAAGCCTTTCTCGGGTTATCGAGGGTAGTCGGGAAGGGGGATATCAGGTAAAATATAGCTAAGCAAGGCTCTATATCACAAATATTTGAACAAAGTAACGAAGAACAAGTGATAAAGCAGTAAAGTGCTAAGGTGACCTCGAGGCCGATGAAGGTAGGAAGAAAGAGAGAGAGAGAGAGAGAGAGAGAGAGAGAAATTATTGCATTTTTAAAGAAGTGGAGCAACATCAGTGGTTTACAAGGTAGGGTGAGTCCCCCTTATATAGGCGAGGGGACTCGGTATAGTACATGTATATTAATTGCAAGAGTACAAAGATGGGGCCGCTTGATGCGAGGCCTCACAGTAGGCTCTATGTAGGCCGGGCCTGTCAGGCGTAGCCATGTGCCCAGGGGGCTTTTCCTTTTATCCTATCCTCAGACCTTGTTTCTTCCGAGTCGAACTTTGATGAGCCCTGAGGCTGAGAACTCGATCGCGGCCTTCCACCCTCGGGATCTCGGGGAAGGCTTCTGAAATGTCTTAATAGCAAAAAATCAAGTCTTCTGATTTTGCCGCGTATAGATAGTCTCCGACTCCTCGAGCTCCTTTTGGAGACATTATGCTGGCGATTCGGATCGCGGCGCATTCTTATTTAACAGACGGCATATCTCATAGATCCCTGCTCGATGCCTTATCGTTTCCGTTTCTCAAGGCAAAAATACTGTCGTCGATCCGTTTTTTCAAGGAAGCAATAATTGCACCCGTCAGTCAATTTTCCAGAGCATCAATGACCGTGTCGTTTTTTCCCTTTTGTTGTAGCTGTGTGGGGAACCCTTTGTAAGCCTTTGTAAATGTGAGTTATGACCCTTCAGGGCTTTGTAATCGTGCGTCATGACCCCTTGGGGGCTTTTATCCTCGAACCTTTTATGGATATGAATATGCTCGCTGACTTCTGCTTTTCTTCTGACGTTTGTATTCTCTTAAGCCCTTCGGGGTTTTTGAATGCCTTCTTTTTGTTTATTGGCTGTCGTAGTCTGCCATGATATCTTGTCCTAGTCTCCAGCCGATTGACGAGGCTCTTCCCCGACCCCTTTTGTCGTATTTCGTATCGATGGAGGACCGATTGGATAAGGTCGAGCGATTGGGGCCTACTAATCTGTTTGAGACGCGCGTCAAATTTCGAGGCCTTCGAGAACGCTACCCTGGATGTGGTCATCTTCGGGTGGCCCGGTGGGCCCTGTTGATTTTGATGTAGATAACTCTTTCAGAGAGTATAAGGTAGGCTTCCGTTTGAGGAGATTGCTTATGTTTGGGCGCTTCTTTGGGCCCTTGTAGAGCTTTGGTGATCGGGGCTTCCGGGGTTTACTCCTCTGGAGAGGGGATCGCGAGCTCGGGCGCTCGCGTTGCATCTAGTACCGGCGTTTTGGAGTTCATCGTGACCTTGTTTCTTGGGGTCGGGTGCTCCCAATGCGAAATGCTTCCTCGAGCATGGAGATAATTTGCGTGGTCCCTCGAGTCTTGTCGTCTGTTGGAGGATATTCCCTGGGTCGGGTACTGACCTGTCGATTCATATCGAGGCCATTGGCTTCCTGGAGCTTACCTCGAGCAGGCGACTCGCCGTTGCCCCTTGCATATAAGAGGGGTGGCTTCGGCCTTTTTGCGAGACTTCATTACTTTTGGGTAGCTGTTCTTCTGTTTCGGCATAGGGCTCCCTATTTTTTAAAGTGCGAAAAGCGTTGGTGCTTGCCTTTGCTTTATTTTGACAGTTTTGCCACAATCATGGCGTCCACTTCGGGACCGGCATGGCAAAGGGCGGAGAGTGATGTTCCCGATTCTCGGGAGTCGAAGGATTTCGCTCTGGAGACGGTGTCCTTGATAAGAGGGGAACACCTGGAGATGGCGAGGCGATACTGCGGGTGGAGCGAGGGGGTGACACTGCGGGAGTTTTCCCCAAGTGAAGGCATCGCGGACTCCGCTGATGGGTTCTTGAGTGTGCGCCTATACCCTTTTGCATTTGGCCCCCCTGATAGGGTTGTGCTTGACTTTTGTTTGAAGTATCGGGTTACTCTGGCGCAGAGTCATCCGTTATTTTGGCGAACGGTGCTGATAATGAGATTTTTTGCAGAGAAAGTCGGGCTTGAGTTCACGCTCGATCATCTCATCAAGCTATATCGGCCTTTTCATCATCGAGTCCTGCTAACCTTGAGGGGTCGTTCGCCCACGCCCCTTGTTGTCGATGATGTGGAGGGTGGAGATCGAGAATGGGCCAGTTGGTTCGTCCGAGTCCGGACGACCGATATTATTCCTGTGGAGTTTCTGCCATTCCCCGAAGGGTGGAATCACGCTCGTAAGTGAAGCACTTTGCTGCTCTTTCAAATTTCGTTCATGGCGAAAATCGGCCAAATAATAATGCGATTTCCCTTGTTGCAGCAACTTTGTTGACGCCGGGCCAAGTCCACGATCTGCCCGACTGAGTTCGGAGGTTGGTGACCCATTCGTCTCGCGACGAACGCAGGTGGCAAGCTATGTCTTGCATCATGTGGGGAGCAGAACATCAAGGTGCGTGTGTATGTTATTTTTCTCCTGCCTGTGTATATCCGAGGTAACATTTTCTCATCTTATTTGTACTGGATTCGCTGTTTGCAGATATCAGGCGGTTCTTTGGGGTGAGGCAGCGCTTTTCCAGAGAGGAGATGGAGTTGTCAGCCTCCGGGCCGAGAGATGGCAGTAATAAGAGGGGCCGGAACCCACCATGCAAAGGAGACTTTAGTAGTTCCCGGAGTGCCTCTTTCTCGGCAAACGGCTCCTTTGAGTGAGCACGTTGTGCCCGGGGCCGGTTCTTCTGGGGTCGTAGGGGCTGGACTGACAAGAACATGTTCTGATCTGGAAGAAATCCGTCGTCTTCACTTCGTGGTGAGTTTGTGTACAGTTTTCTTTGTATCCTGCATCTTCCTTCTCTCATTGGATCTTCCCTGTGCAGGCCTACGATAGGCTTAAGTTCGAGTTGTTTCACCAAAAGGCCAAGTTTCAGAGGATTCTGGATGAGGGAGAATCCCGTAGGCTCCTTTGCAAGGAGAAGGAAGGTGAGCTGCAATATTGGCGATATGAGGCGTACCGGAGCTCAAACTATGAGAGTTATTTGATGGAGCAGGTAACTTCTTGTAGTGTGTGCTTCGCTTTTTTCTAGTTTTAAGGCTAATTTCTTCTCGCCATATCAGTTGCAGAAAAAGGCAGAGGCCTTGGAGTACCTTAAAGGCGACGTGAACCGCATTAGGGCCGCTTGCAAGGAGCTAAGAACTAAAGTGCAGGCTCAAGCTTTGGAGGAGATGAGTGCCTCGGCTAGGATCCCTGTCTTCGAGGTTCAGCTCAACTTGACCCGTGACAATGCCAACGTTCAGGCGGATATGATCGAGAAACTTGAGTCTGATCTCTCGAAGGTCAGGGCCGAGATAATCGATGCCCGGGCGGAAGCGGCATTAAGCCGAACCAGGGCTGATCGTGAAATGGAGATTTGTATAAAGGATGTTGCTGACACTCAATTCGAGTTGAGGCGAGCCCTTGACCGCGAGAAGAGGATCGAGGAATATGTTCGTTGCCGATCCCGGAGAGAGGTATTCGAGGAGGTTAAAGCGAGGGGCTTCATTCTCTCGGAGGAATTGGCTCGAGCAAGGGCGGATGATGGTGACGCTCGGTCACTCCTTGCGGACGTTGCGGAGGGCGAACTCGACGAGCTGTAGTCCTTTGGCGTAAAATATAGGTTCCACCATTTTGTAACTTTGTTCCCAGCGCACACAGGGCGTGCTGTAGGTGGAGAATGTTTTTTGGTATGTAATTAAGAAGAATTTTAAAGCATTATTCCTTCTGTACCTTTTTTTCTGTCGTTGCTCTCGATCGTGTAGACTGGTTTTGGAATTAGTCCCCGAATCACGTTGCTCTTCGAGCTTCGAGTTTTGATTGGCGTTCCAGCATTTTCCCGCCTGTATGGGCGGAGGGCGATGGCCCTTTGTGCTCCTGGGCCGAAGCGATTTTGCGGGCGCATGGCCTGGAGATTTGTCTTGACCGACGATAGCGTCGTTTGGGCCGTGCCTTTAGGCGTATTATGGTTGAATTCTCCTCGGGTTCAGTCTCCGAGTCGGGATCCGACTCAAGCTTGATATACCCTTGAGCCCATTTGCGTTGGCGATGATGGTTTTCTTTATTCTATTCTTGGGCGTTAGGTGATTTCTCGGGTCCAGTCTCCAAGTCGCGTTGCGATTCGAGCTGTAATTGACCCTTAATCTTTTCGGAGATTTCGAATGACGGTAGTGGCATTGATGTCACGCCCTTGGGCGTATTATAATTTTTTGGGTCCAGTCTCCGAGTCGCATTGCGACTCGAACTGTAATCGACCTTCAAATTTTATCGAGTTCTTGGCCAGCGATGGTGGCCTTTCTATTGTTTGGTCATTAAGACCTTTTAGTGTGAGGCCTGGAGGCTTTGCTAGTTAACTATTTTGGATCCGGTCTCCGAATCGGGTTACGATTCGAGCTCGCTTTAATCCTCAAGTTGTCAATTTTCAAGCTAGCGACAATGGCTCTTACGCTGTATAGTCGTAGAAACCTTTTGATATGAGGCCCGGAGGCTTGCTTAGCCGGCAACAATGGCTCTTACGCTGTTTGGTCGTAGAGACCTTTTGATATGCGGCCCGGAGGCTTTTTGTAGGCTTTGATTCCTTTCGTTAAGGTCTTTTTGAATTTTTTTGGCTGACCCGTCGTTGGTTCCAAAAGAACCTCGATTTCAAGTCGTAGTCGGTGATGTTTTGAGCACCTCGTAAGGGTCATAGCTTATAGGTCGAGTAGATCGAAGCTTTTGTTATTTTGGAGCCGACGTGGTCGGGACTCATTTGTTTTGCCTATTGAGGGAAGCCTGATTTTTAACCGGGTCTTTCCAAAGTAGATTCAGAGGATTTTTTAGCGACAGTCGGGCGTCCCCGAGTCTCGTTTTTTGGTCTGTAGCAGCCGTTTTGACCGGAGTCATGTGCATTTGGCCGAGGCCATTTTTGATCTCGAGAGGCAGTTTTAGGCGTCTACACCAAGGGTATGCCCTTTAGGGATTCTTACAAATGCGACGTATAGCCTAAACTACGGGAGTTTTCATGCCTGTTGAGGTCTTACAGTGTATGGAGAATAGATCTCGTTGTGCCGAGGTTGCCCGCTAGGGTCTTACAATTTTAGATTTTCCAGTACATGGCGATTGGCGATGATTGTTTCCGAGTCGGCGAGTTCTGCTTAAGCTTGAAGACAGCTTTTGCGAACCCGGAGTTTGTGCTGCGAGGGCTTCAAGAGCCCGAGATTCCGACCCCGGGTAGGGTGGATGATGAATCGTTTTAAGTCTCCGAGTATCTCGGGACGCATTTGATGGAGAGGTTTTTGCTTATGAATAAGCCGAAATAATCTTCTCCGAAGCGTGGAATGCTTAAAAATATTCTTTACTGCTTGGAGAAAATATAAGATGCAAATACATGTTGCCCTGTTGCTGTGAGTTTGGCCCATATGGGTGTGACTTCTCCGATTATCCAATGCGGTCGTATGATTCCGTGCTGAAACTATTAGAAGAGAGGATTGCGATCGCGTCGGGTCCCCACTTTGGGGGTGTGCAGTCCTGCTAATAATCTTGTTGACGGAACCTTCTTCATGTTAAAAACCTGATCGAGGAAAGAATGTCCGGCGGGCCCCGTGGGGGCTGCAAATCCTCGAGCGGGGTCTAGAGCTACCGAGTGCCTCAGCTGGCTACCTGTATGCAGATTAGCAACAAGAAAGGAAAGGAAAAGATAAAGAGGGCAAATTTAGTTCTTCCTCTCTGCGAGGTGCATAGGTGGCGTTTCGGGGAGCGAGCCTTGCTGCAGCCGTCTGCCACGTCCGGCCAAACCTGACCGAAGGTATGGTTATCCTTACCTTTTGACCTCATTCGAGGGCGATGCCGGCGATGGGTCATATGGTGAGGGATCTCCTCTTGTTGCTCGTAGCTAAATACTTTAGCCCTGCGTTTGTCGTGGGGTTTTACACCTTTGGCAAAGCAGGGTCGGAGTCGCCTCCGGGCGATGTACCCGCTGTGTCTGTATAAAGCGTTCGCACCTCGTGCGCTCGACGTATCGGCCTGAGCTCGGGCGGGCTACGCCGAGGGAGCGATTTGGTCATTGTGGCATTCTCCATCAGGAACCTATCAGAGGTCCGGCGCGAGAGCGACGTTTGTCCGGGTTGTTCTGTCGGCTCCGGCCCGACATCGTCAACATCGTCGGTATAGATTGGCCGAACCACCTGTACTCAAAAACGCATGTTTTATTTGAAATGAGTCGAATGAAGGAGGGGATTACCGATACGTTGATGCGATGTCGAGGTGGTATCTCGGCATCCTTTAACTCGAGCGCGAGGGCATCCTTTGAGAGTATTTTCTGGGACCGTCCCTTTACGGAGATGGGCACTTGCACTCTACATTCTACGAATCATTGCGGGGTGCGGCCATCCTTTTACAGCCGTGACGATGCGCCACGGCTCGCCGACTTTGTTTTGCCCGATCTCCTTCCTCCCCTGAAGCTGGATCCGGGTCTACTCGCTCGACGACGCGTTGTGGCGACCTTTGTTGAATGGCGCAGTCTCCGCTCTTTTGGGTCTGTAACTCCGAGCTCGTGGTTCCCGTGGTGGGCCATGGTTTCCTTGGAGCGGTTTCGGTTGAATAGATCTGAGCCACCTGGAGTTCCTGGCTTCGGTTATGGTGACCACTATGCTTGGAACTGCAACGTTGAAATCGTGCTCTATCGGGCGAGGTTTCCTCGCCGGCTATGTCTTGTCGAACCTGGTACCATTGGAGGTTCCTCGAGGGTGTTGCCCTTGGGCTGCTGCCTTGTTGTAGTGAAATGTGTTGTATCTCGAATCATCTCTTCCATTCGCGCCACATGGATGATAGCTCCATTCACTCAGTGTTAGCTTCTTTGCTGGGAATCTACCCGGATATGCCAAACCCGAGGAGGTTCCCAAACGGTCGTCTACGGCCCTAATTCGGGACCGGTGTCGGTTGCGGGCATTCGACCGAACCTCGGCCGGATATCTGACCAAGCTTTGTTTGAAATGACCTGGAGTTGCCGAGTATGCTTTGTTTAGGTTTTTGGCGAAGGCCTGTGCCGCCCAACTACTCGAAACCAGGAGCAGTCTCGTTCATCCTGTCGACGAGCGGGGTGCGACTTCCTGCGACACTTTATTTCTTCTCCTTCCAGCCTTTGGTGCATTGGGCTTTCTTGGTATTGCTTTAATGGCGTCAACGCGCGCTTTCACGGACCGCGCTAGTACGGTGAGCGGGTCCTCGAGATCAAGTGTCGAACAGTGGCGTTGCGTCATGGTTTCTTCTGAGGGATTTTCTTCAAATCTCTTTATCGAGACGGGCTCGAGTTCTCTATTTTGGAGGGTGCTGTTCCTAGATGAGCGTGCTTAAGCGGTGATGCGCCCGTAAGGACTTGAGGTCCCGTCACTCCTAGGGGTTCTCGTCATTTCCAACTTTCGTGAAATGAGTTCCGGGGTCGTATCTTCGGGAGACGGTTGCTGTAGGAGTTTTCGCGAGCATGATTCAATTCNTTTTTTTTTTCTTTCGGCTTCAATCCCTCAATAAACCTGTCGAATGATATCCATCATCGGGAAAAGTCGAAAATTTTAAATTTTTTTCAATATTTTTTGTAGCTACTAAAAAAACAAAAGCTAACACATATACAAACAACATAAAATTATCTCCCACCCCACACTTTAAATTGTGGTATGTCCCCATGACACACAAATTAAAAAGCATAAGGTAGAGGAAACTTTCTTGAATCTCTAGTCGGGGTTTGAATCAACGTCGGGCTCCATCCTTCTCGCCCGAACTACTGCGCACATCCATGCAGATAACTTCTTCTTGGAATTTTTTGGATACACCCCGCCCTTATCTTTCTCAATCACTGGAGCCTTCTCTTTTGAACTCTTCACTTTCCACTAAACACTTGCGGCTGGCTTCTTGTTTACCGTGAAAATGGTAACAACAATAAATGGGATTCTAAAAATACGTGATCTATTCCCGAGCTAGTTTGTTAAGGCACTTAGTGCTAATGTGTGAGGTAAAATGATAAAAATCGAGTTAAGCTAAGCAGTAATCGAACCAGTAAGGAGCTGTTGCCTAGGTGTAAGATCGGCCAGTGGGTGCCTCAGCGCCGAGGTACAAGCCTTTCTCGGTCTATCGAGGGTAGTCGGGAAGGGGGATAACAGGTAAAAATATAGCTAAGCAAGGCTCTATATCACCAATATTGAACAAAGTAATGAAGAACAAGTGATAAAGCAGTAAAGTGCTCAGGTGACCTCGGGGCCGATGAAGATAGACAATTTAGAAGAAAGAGAGAGAGAGAGAGAGAGAGAGAGAGAGAGAGAGAGAGAGATTATTGCATTTTTGGAGAAGTGGAGCAACATCGGTCGTTTACAAGGTAGGGTGAGTCCTCCTTATATAGGCGAGGGGACTCGGTATAGTACATGTATATTAATTGCAAGAGTACAAAGATGGGACGGCTTGATGCGAGGCCTCACAGTAGGCTCTATGTAGGCCGGGCCTGTCAGGCGTAGCCATGTGCCCAGGGGGCTTTTCCTTTTATCCTGACATCGGACCTTGTTTCTTCCGAGTCGGACTTCGACGAGCCCTGAGGCTGAGAACTCAATCGCGGCCTTCCACCCTCGGGGTCTCGGGGAAGGCTTCCGAAATGTCTTGATAGAAAAAAATCAAGTCTTCTAATTTTGCCGCGTACACAAACTAAACATACAACAATATCAAGAAGAATCTACAGCTCTATTCGAGAATAAACAGGAATTCTACTCTAATCATGCTGCACAGAATACAAGTAAGCAGTTAAAGAAGGTAAGACAATTAGATCACATAAGCATGCTTTCACTAAACTAAACAAGAGGCTTCAAGTACAAGTATTGCTCAATTACAAGAAAACATAGATATCTACTTAATGAAAAAGGGGTTTTTCAAAAATTAGCACATGTACGCACTCGTCACCTCACGTACACGGCACTCATATAACAACAGTACCAAAATACTAAGGGGAGTTCCCCCACACAAGGTTAGTCAAGCCACTTACCTTGAACCAGCTCAAAATCAATACGAAATCACGCTCTTGCCACGAGTATCCAACTCTGAGTTGCCCAAATCTAATCAAATAAATCTCATAATGTAAATATGACTACAAACAAAGAATTTGGCTAAAGGAAATGAAGCTAAGGTAAGAAAATGGAAAAACGCTCAAAAATCCTCCCCGGGCCCACGTCTCGGAGTCGGGTAAAAATTACGGATTATGAACACCCATTCACTCACAAGTCTAACCATACCAAAATCACTCAAATCCGCTACCAAAATCTCGATCATTAGGCCTAAGAACTTTTCTCAATTTTCCCCAATTTTTCACCCCAAATCCAAAATTAGATGATGAAATCAAGCATAGATTAGTGAGATACAATCATAGAGGAGTTAGGAATCATTACTCAATGACTTCCTCTGAAAATCTCTTGAAATTTCGCCTTCTCCCGAGCTAAAAATCAAATTTGGTGTTATGAACTTCAAACCCTCGAAATTTCATATTTCTACCCAGCGATTTCCGCATCTGCGGTCATGGGGAGGCACCTGCCGTCCCAAACCAGTGGAAAAGAAGGGGTGAAACTCACTTAAGCGGGCTGGGTCTGCATCTGCGGTCACATGGCCGCATCTGCGGTTCCGCATTTGCGGTCACCCAGCCGCACCTACAGTTCCTGGAGCCCTGGGCTTCTTCAGCTTTTGCGATCCTCAAGCCGCATCTGTGGCGCCGCACCTGCAGTCCCACATACGCAGGTGCGGTTATAGCAGGTTCAACAACCTTAGATTTGGCCTAACTCCAAATTCCAATATGTTAAGCATCCGAAACTCACCCGAGGCCTCTGGGACCTCAACCAAACATGCCAACCAATTCTAAAATATCATACGATCTTAGTCCAACCCTCAAATCACATCAAACAATGCTAAAACCACGAATCGCCCTCCAATCCAAACCTAAAGAACTATAAATCTCAAGAATCCTACAACCGATGTCGAAACCAACCAAACCAAGTCTGATTGACCCCAAATTTTGCACACAAGTCACATTCAACACCACGGAGCTATTCCAACTTTTGTAATTGGATTTCGATCCCGATATCAAAACCTCACCATCGATCCAGAAACTTCAAAAATTCATCTTTCGGCATTTCAAGCTTAAATAAGCTACGGACCTCCAAAACACAATCTGAACACGCCCCTACGCCCGAAATCACCCAACGGAGCTTAAGGAACTGATGAGATTCCATTCTGAGGCCGTCTTCACACTGTTCCGACTACGGTCTAAATTTTAAAGTTTAAGCTCTCATTTAGGGACTAAGTGTCCCAAAACACTCCGAAACTCAAAACGAATCTTCCCGACAACTCACAATAGCAAAAACAAATATGGGGAAAGCAGTTAATAGGGATTGGGGAGTAAATTCTCAAAACAACCTGTAGTGTTGTTACAAAAACCCTATTCAATTTTTATTATAAAGGGATACTCATTTAATACTAATTTGTATATAATTGATAAATTTTATATCAACTTGTAATTAAGTTAAAACTTCAATAGTGATGGTAAATAAGTTTCAAAAGTAGTATAGATAGGTAAAAATCTCTTTAACATCTTGAAAAGTTATTAATCTTATTTCACTATCAATGAACAATTTTATTCACCAATTTCGCTGATACTTAAAAATAAAATTCTTTTCACAAATCAAATTACATGCTAATTGTATCAACGTAAATCTTAGTCATTGTTCATCACTTTGAGTATTTTGTTTAAACTTAGTTTTACTAGTGAGCGTTCATAAAAATGTGCTCTATTTGTCAATTTGACTTATAAGAAGTGCTAAGGGCGAATCAAGTCTGATTTAAGGACTTGATGTAATGACTCGACCAGTCGTTTCGTGTATTTTAGTCCTGTTCCCCTATTTGATGCTTCCAGTATATGTATTTTGGTCATGTGACTTGCGGGGATGGTTGTTTTGGGTTCGGGAAGGTTTTGAAGTGAATTGGAACACTTAGTTCCATTGTTGGAACCTTAAGTTGTAAGAGGACCAATGTTTGACTTTTTGTAGATGACCCCAGAATGGTGTTTTGATGATTTCAATAGGTTCAAATGGTTATTTTGTACTATGGCGTATGTCCGAATTTGGATTCGGAGGTTCCTAGGTTGTTTTGTCTTAAATTAGCTAAAGTTAGAAATTTGAGGGTTTAGAAAATTCATAGATTTGACCAGGATTTCACTTTGATGTTATCAAATTTGGATATTGGTTCCAGAAGTTGGAATAAGTTTATTTTGTCATATGAGAGTTGTGTGCAGAATTTGAATTCATTCCGGTTTAGTTAGGCTTGAATCGGGCGCTTGGTTTGAAGTTTGAATGTTCTTAAACTTAAGAGAAGTTCTATTTGCATATGCGATCACGCTCCAGGCTACGTGAACGCGAAGAACAATGCGTGCCTCAGCCCCAGCCTCACCTTCCTTATACGTAAACGTGATCCACCTCACGCTTCGCGATTCACAATATCCTCAAACACAGCGATCGCGACCCATTGTTCACGAAGATGAAGAGTAAAATTCCATCAACCACAACCTACTCTACGTGATCGTGGCATGTCCTCCACGAACGCTATGAAGGAAACCAAACTCTGGAAACCAGCAATCCCATTCCAAGAACAATTGGTCTGAACTCAATCTGAAATACACTTGTATACGGTAGAAATCGACGGTTCGATTTTACGGTCATCAAGGCATCTCGAGATTTTTCTAGTGATCGACTCCGAGGATTCTCGATGGTCGACTTCGAGATAGTTTAAGTAACGACCGGCCTCGAGGCAATGTGAATTAGTGTCTCGGCGGATCAAGGTGAAGTTCTCAAGGCGCGTACATATAGCTGGTCAAGTCTAGTGGACTAGTACAAAAGGCGAATCAAGGTATTAAATGGTTGTACCAGCCCCATATCTTTGTAATTAATGCATTTATACTATGTTGGGATTCCCCTCATATATAAAGGGATCATTGTCATTTGTAAGGATCTGATGCTCAATACTAAATACACAAGAACATTCCCTCTGCTCTCTAACACATTCTCTTGATTTCGTTACTTCATTTATTGCTTATATTCATTGTGTTCTATTTATTGTTCTTCATTTATTTCTTATCATTGATCATAAAGAGCCATTATCATAGCTCTCATAACTGTTATCTCACTCTCGACTGCCCTGAATCGGCCAACCAGCTCGACCCTGAGGCCCTATAAACGGCAGCTCGAGACCTTCGATCTCTAACTATTTGGTTCGATTATCATATTGCCTCTAAGCTATAATTCTGGTTTCTAACCCTTTACTTAGCATCCATTGCTTTGAAACTAGCATAAAAATAGATCACGTATTTTAGAACCTCATAATCAAATTTAATTGTTACTACCATTTCACGGTAAATAGTTTGGCGCCCACCGAGGGGCTATAAATAATAGTGATTATTTTCTTGTTGGTTTTACTACATAACGCAAGTTATCTTTCACGCTTTTTCTTGTCCAAGATCTTCGATTTCGGGTCAAAATGCCCTACTCACTAAATGGAAGTGAAAACAACAATCTTGAGGACCACGGAGAGAATGGTGTGAATGTTCCAGGTGTTGCTATACCACCACGAAACCCTGGGAACGCGCCAGAACCAATTCCCGTGGATGCGGTCTCACGCGATGCCCAACACGTCGATATAAGCTCCCACACCAACAGGAGCGTACATCAAGTAGAGCAACATGAAGTCCAAAAAACCCCGACTATGGAAGAATGGGAGGGTAGCCTTCACGTTATTTTTGAAATGTTACAGGCACAACAGCTGACGATTGCTCAGCTGCCAAGTCACCAAAAAACTCCCAGCACGGTAGCACCGGGAACAACTTCCCGAGCCGAGAAAGTACCGGAAAGATCAAGCAAAAATGGGTCGGCAATCGACCCCACCCTCATAAAGATGCTTGAGGACCTCACAAAGAGGATCGAGTCGGGCGAGAAAAAGATAGAAGCCAACAATAAGAAGGTAGAGACCTACAACTCTAGGGTCGACAAAATCCCGGGCGCACCCCTGGTCCTGAAGGGTGTAGATTCGAAGAAGTTTCTATAAAAGCCATTCCCGCAGGAAACTGCTCTGAAACCCATTCCAATGAAGTTCATAATGCTCTACCTTCCAAAGTATGATGGAAACTCGGAGCCGAACGATCATGTCACTGCTTACACATGTGCAGTGAAAGGCAACAACGTGAGGGACGATGAGATCGAGTCCGTCCTGATGAAAAAGTTTGGGCAGACACTCTCGAAAGGGGCCATGATGTGGTATCACAACCTAGCTCCTAACTCTATCGACTAACTTGCCATGCTGGCAGATTCTTTCATAAAAGCACATATCGGGGCCATCAAGGTGGCCACAAGGAAATCCGACGTCTTCAAAATCAAGCAAAGGGAGAACGAGATGCTGCGAGAGTTCGTGTTTCGCTTTCAAACGGAACAAATGGAACTACCACTAGTCTCCAACGACTGGGAAGTGCAGGCCTTCCCTCAAGGCCTGAATGAACGAAGCTCGGTGGCTCCGAAGTAGCTGAAATAGAATCTAGTTGAATATCCCACCGTGACCTAGTCGGACGTTCACAACCGATATCAATCAAAAATCAGGGTCGAGGATGACCAACTAGAAGCCCCCTCGGGCTCGGTATATCCCAGCAGGCTTCCGGAAAAAGAGACAAAGCCAAATAAGGAAAGATACTAACCATACACTGAAGATAAAAGAAACGCCTCGAGGCGCAACATCCCCCGCAATGATCGAAAGATGGACCGAGGCTAGAATCCTCGGGTACTTGTCGGTAGAGCTGGGTTTGATAGGAACACAGGGCCGACGAAGGCACCCGCTTGTCGGAATACAACTTCAACGTCGATGTATCAGACATCGTGTTCACCATAAGCAAAATCAGAGACACCAGATGGCCAAGGCCTATACAATCAGACCCTTCAAAAAGAAATCATAACTTAGTTTGTGAATTTCACAACACGCACGGCCACAGGATCGAGGATCGCCACCAGCTCCGAGAAGAAGTATCCCGACTACTCAGCAAAGGTCACCTTTGATAATTCCTCAGCGACCGGGCTAAAAATCAGTTCCGGGAAAGAGAGCAACCAGGAAGAACGAAACAAATGAGCCACAACATGTCATCCACATGATCTTGGGAGGCGTCGATGCCCCGCAAAGGCCCATGATGAGAAGAACAAAAATATCCATCACTAGAGAAAAGCGAACTCGGGGTTACGTACCCGAGGATTCTCTCACACTCAGCGACGAGGACATCGAGACCTTGTCTCAGCCTCACAACGACGCGATGGTAATCTCTTTCCTTGTAAATACATTTCAAATTAAACGTGTACTTGTGGATCCAGGTAGCTCGGCCAACATTATCAGGTCGAGGGTGGTAGAGCAGCTCGGACTGCTTGACCAAATCGTGCTCGCCTCTCGAGTCCTCAATGGATTCAACATGGCGAGCGAAACAACGAAAGGGGAAATCACCCTCCCAGTCAACGTGGCTGGCATAATCCAAAATCCCAAATTCACGTCATCGAAGGAGACATGAGGTACAACACCTTCCTTGGGAGGCCGTGGATACACTACATGAGAGCAGTACCTTCCACCCTCCATCAAATGATGAAATTCCCGACAAAGGATAGGATTGACCGTCTACGGGGAACAGCATCCGGCAAGAGAAGTGTTCGCAATGCACGATGTAACACCACTACTTCCACCTTCGAAGGAGCCAAAGGGTAATCAAACAGTAATATAGCGATAACGAACCTCGTCTTCGGCTAAGCACGACCAAACGAAGCAGAGGACCGTACCGCGTCCTCACAACAAGCGACTGAAACATATCAGGGCTCGAAACACGCCAGAACAAAGGTATGACTGTCTCTTTCTTTCTTTCAATTACATTCTACACTAACCTGAGTGCAGGTATCCAATCGAAACGGCCAAAGCACTTTCCAACACGAAGGCCTTAGGTCCCAAAAAGCATACGTTGCACTTTTTTCCTTCGATCGGGTTTTATCCCAAAAAAGGTTTTACCGACAAGGTTTTTAACGAGGCAACATCTATATGCTACCTAAGAAAGACTCAACAAAGTATTCAAGGCTTCCTTTCAATCAACCTCGAATACTGGGGGAGCATCCTCCAGAAGATCGTCTCCTCGGAGAAGCCAAGATGTGCTGAACAAGGTACCGATAGGAAGATAATGTACCGCGCCAAACGATCGAACGAGCCGTGTAGGCATAGAGCAACCGAGCCCTTAACAGAAAAAACATGTATACTTACGCCAAGTAATCAAAAGAATACTTTCCAAAATATTTCGCGTTTCAAAGAAGCAGCGGCATTTTTACAAAATGGCTCCAGAGCCAAAAAAATGTCCTGGACACTCGGGGACTGGCATCAACCATTCGAAGCCTGAATAACCTCCGGGTCGGAGTTCCAAACTCATAAGCCCTCAATGAGGCAACATCAAATTCATAAGACGGATCCAAAGCCGAAAGCGTCCCGAACACTCAGGGACTGGCATCAAAATCTAAAAAACCGCATGACCTCCGGGTCAGAAACTCCGAAATCGTAAGCCCTCAATGAGGCAATACCAAGTTTACAAGTAATGGCTCCTGAGACGAGAAATCCTCGATGACTCGGGGACTGCCGTCAATCTCCACCCCCACCGACTTATCAAAACCCGAGGCCATAAGACCACATGCGGGCGGCCTCAATCTCGTAAGATCTATATAAGGCAACAACAATATATGTAAGACCTCATGCAAGGAATGAACCAAACTTGTACCAAGTGAGCAAAAACAAATATCTGTAAGACCTCAAGCAAGGCATGAACCACACTTGTACCAAGTGAGCAACAACAAATATCTTAAGACCTCAAGCAAGGCATGAACTATACTTGTACCAAGTAAACAAAACTGTAAGACCTCAAAGGCATGTAAAATTTGTAAGACCTTACTAAAGGCATAATCTCGATCTTAAAGTTAAGGCTATATATCGAACTTGTAAGACCCCTAAAAAGGCATACCCTCGATATAGACGCTGAAACTACTTCACTCAGGAACTAAAAGGCTTCAGCCAAACACAAATGACTATGGTCACAAGGCTGTACCAGCCAAAATAATGCGACTCGAGGATGCCCGACCATCGCTACAAAATCACAGGCCTTCAATTACTTCGAATCTACTTCGAAAAGAACCGGTTAAACAGGCAACCATCGACATAGGCAAAAGAGCTTCAACTATGTCAGCTCAAAATTACAGGCTTCGAGATACTCAACCATCGAGCCAAACCTCCTGAGGTGCTCGATTATCGCCACATAACGACTCATAATCGAGGTTCTTATCAAACCGTTGAAGAGTCAAGCAAACACAATCTCAAAAGTCCTTACCGAGGGAAAAATATAGCCTATATTAGAGGTCGTATCGACCCAAAGCATAAGGGCCATTATCGCCAGCTCGCATAAAAGGTTGCATTGACCCAAAGCGTAAGAGCCATTGTCACCAGCCTACATAAAAGGTCGCATCGACCCAAAGCGTAAGAGCCACTATCGCCAGCCCACACAAAAGGTCGTACCGAACTAATGCGTAAGAGCCTAAGGGCCAACTTGAAATTCAAAAACTTAAGGGTCAAATGAGCTCGAGTCGATACCAGACTCGGAGACTGAACCCAAAACAGTTGACCAAACATGCCTAAGAGAATAAGAATAAGAGCTCGAACGCCGGCTTGTAATAAAAGGTCGCATCGACCAAGCGTGTAAGCGTCCCAGTGCCACACTATGAATCTAAGGATTCTTTTCAAATCAAAGACCAGTTCATCTGGCTAAAATCAAGGCAAAAAGAAATGCAGGAGGAATAAAACCACGAGGTTTCCTTTTATACATATATTCGATAAAATACAAGCTCCATTTACAAACGTACTTTGAATGTACTATATACAGAATTAGAAAATGAAATCTACGTCCCCCTTGGGGACTATGGACCATCGGCCTCATCCTCGCTATCCTCGGCATCAGACAGAATTAACTTAGCGCCATGTTCGTCCGCCCTCGCCCGCTTTACCTCTTCCGAGAGGTCAAAGCCCCTAGCATGGATCTCCTCGAGGGTTTCCCTTCGAGACATACACCAAGCATATTCCTTTCTCCTGCCCTCGCGGTCAAGAGTCCTTCTCAGCTCAGCTTGAGCATCGGCAGCATCCTTCAAATAGACTGCCACTTTCTGGTCAACCTTAGTTCGGCTCATTACGGCTTCAGCCTGGGCATCCACAACCTCGGCGTTTATCTTCAAAAGGTTAGACTCGAGCTTCGTAATCATATCTGTTCGAACCAAGCTATTATCACGAGCTAATCCAAGTTGAACCTCAAAGGCGGAGGCTTTAGCCATAGCACCCTCCCCCGCTGAAGCCTGAATGTCCCCCTGAGCCTTTAACTCATCATACTCGTACTTGGCTCGGCCAGCTTCATTCCGAAGGCGCTCCAGGTGCTCCATCTTTTTCTGCAACTGAAATAAACAAAACATTAGCCTCACGAGCTAGAAGAAGGAACACACACTCACTAGGAACAAAAACTACATGCTCCTTCTGGTAGCTCTCATAATTCATTCTCCGACTCGCCTCATACCGTAAACACTCCAACTCGACTTCCCTTTCGTCACAAAGGAGCCTAAGGGATTTCTCCCCATCTAAAGCTTTCCGTAGCCTGGCCTCACGATGAAGCAGCTCGAACTTAAGCTTGTGAATGGCCTGCAAAGGAAAACCCAATAAGAAAGGGAAGGCACGAAACTCATAAAGCATGTGCCAAAACTTACCGTAGAGTGAAGCCATTGAGCTTCCTCGAAAGTCGAGCGCGCATCTGCTAGTCTACCTCCGTCAACCCGAGAAGAGACGACGCTGATCGAGCCACGGTCGCTCGGTGTATACGATCCTTTGTTTCGAGTATCCCTCGGAGTACTTTCGATGGGAGAAAGAATCGGCGGCAGATAACCCTCATGCCTCGAAGTACCTTCAACGGAAAAATAAGAAGGCACCGGAGGAGAAACTGCCTTTCCAAAACCAGAAATCACGGGCGCAGCAGGCTTGATCAATACATCCTCTCCTAGACCCCGGTCTGGGTTCGCTACGCTTTGAGCACCTTCGCCGTGCAAAGGCATTTCTTGCTCGTTCTTATCATTCTTTACCCCAGAAGCTGGAAACCCTTCTCTCTCTCCGATAGGGCATTGCCTTGCCTCAAAAGACTCCCCGATGCCTATAATAACAGGGTTAGTACGCAGAAAGAGAAAGTGTCTTTCCAAATGAAAAAAGGGAAGGGAACAAATCGCACAGCATGTACCATGATGTTTTGCTTCCCATCTGCCCCTCGACAAAGCTCGCCACTTACGCTCATCATAAGTCGAGTGGGTCGACAACTCCCGAGCCCAATCTGGCAAATCAGGGACCATGCACGGCATCCATGAAGTTGCTGCAGAAGAGGAAAAGAAGGCGCATTCACGGAACACACCTTCGCCATAATTAAAAAACTACGAAGGCACGAGTGTACCACTTACGTGTATAATTCCATTTCTCAAGGAATGGCATAAACTCCACGGGGATAATATCAACAGTCCATACTCGGACGAATCCGCTCATCCACTCCCAATCTCAGTCTTCTTCCTCATTAACAACGAAAGGCGTGGTCGATCGGCATCGTAAGGTTAGCAGACCTCGATTGTGAAAAGGCCGATACAGCTTGATAAGATGAGTGAGCATGAATTCAAGCCCTGCCTTCTCCGCAAAGAACCTCATCATCAATACTATCCGCCAAAATGATGCGTGAATCTAGGCCAAGGTAACCTGATACTTTCGACAGAAGTCAAGCACAACCCTATCAAGGGGGCCCAGTGTGAAAAGATACGTGCACACATTCAAAAACCCCCCGGCACGGTCCGTGATGCTCTTCTCCGGGGAAGGTTTTTGTAGTACTACCTTCCCCCCCCCCCCCTATCCACAGTCTTTCCTCACCAATTCAAGGTGTCCCTCTCCTATCAAAGAAGTAAACTTCAAAATATTCTCCCGTTGATCCTGAGCATCGGGAAACCTTTCTGATGAGAAGTCCCCTTTCAAAGAAAAATGCCCCGAGTCAGGCCCGCCTGGCATCAGCGGCGCTCTGCCAACAAGGCAAAAACCGGAGGCGGAACCCTCTCCTCCTTGCCGAACGGATCCGGATGTAGCAGTCATAACTGTGGTAAAACAAGAAAATTGGAGCAGGAATTTGGGCAAGAGCGTTAATACTGAAATGATGAAGGACCTCCACCAAAAAGAACATAGGCTCTAGAGAGCCATTGCCATCATTGTAAGTCCCGAGACGGTACCCGATCTCGAGGACCTCCACCAAAAAGAAGACAGGCTCTATGAATCCGTTAACATCATTGGAAGTCCCGAGATGGTACCCGATCCCGAGGACCTCTGCCAAAAGAAAATAGGCTCCACGAAAGCCATTGCCATCATTGTAAGTCCCGAGATCGTACCCGGTCTCGAGGACCTCGACCAAAAAGAAGACAGGCTCCAAAAAGCCATTAACATCATTGCAAGTCCCGAGATGGTACCCGGTCTCGAGGACCTCCACCAAAAAGAAGACAGGCTCCAAAAAGCCATTTCCATCATTGCGAGTCTCGAGATGGTTCCCGATCTCGAGGACCTCTCTCTAGAAGTAACCTCTAAAAGGAGCCTCTCATATATAAGCATAACCTCAGGGTGGCACCCTACTTCGAGAATTTCGGCTATTGCGAGTACAGATCATCTACCCAATTCTTCGGACCTCGAATTACCTTAGCTCGAGCCAACTCCCGCTCAAAAGCTACCGATAAAGCCTTAGGGCTATCTTTCGTCTTCAGATAAAGCTATCTCTATTCTCAGACACCCGAGCAAACTCCCTCTCGAGGGGTATCGCGGGGTTTTAATAGCTAAGTTTCGTTTCAAAAGTTCGAAGCCTTACTCTTATTCAACTCGAAGTCAGGGGTACCGACGATCAAAGTTTATCGATCCTACTCGGGCTCGGTCCAAGGAACGGCAAAAGATTCCATAGGCAATCGGGTTAATCAGTCAGGAGCCAGAGAAATACTTGCACCCGGACTCGACATTCGCACCGATCGGTGTAGTCACTCATTCAGATTTTTCAAAAACAAAGATACAAGGAAATATTGCATAAGTCAGAAACAGATTAAAGTGACTTCTTTATATTTATAAGCACATGATCACTAAAGCCCGCAGAGGGTCTTTACATACGATTGCAAAAGCCCACGAGGGTTCCTTACTAAGAAACAAAGAAGCAAAAAGGTGCATATATAATAAAAGCCTAGAGCCTAATCTATTCTCGGGGGTGAATCCTCGACAGCAGTATCTTCGAGCACCATCTCCTCAGTTGACCCATCTCAATCTCTAGAACGGCATCTCCAAGGGGGGGATGGAGAAGAGCAATGTGACGAAGAAGAAGCAGAAAGAGATGAAGGAGCAGAGAGGGATGAAGAAGTGGCTGGGTAAAAAATCTGGCTAGTATGAATTTCGCAGTACTACTATTGTGAAGCCAATTCTTGAGACGTTGCACCAGTGCGGGATGCAATAGTTAGCAGAAAGTACCACCTCACTCCACGGAAAGCAAAGGGAGTGAGGCGCCCCATCGGGTAAATAGGAAAGATGAGTGGAAGTTCGTAGTCTGTATATCCTCTAATGCAAGGATAATTTGAGATTTCTCTCTCATCACCTCGGGTCAACAACAACAACAGCAACAGCAAATTGGTACAATCTCGCTCGGTAGGGAAAAACCCTAGAAAAGGGCCATGGCGTAACTGATAAGAACGCCGCCGTGTACCCTTAAGGCCACGGGCCTCAAACATAGGAAACAACAATGGGTGAAGATGAAGAGGAAAGAGGTGAACGGCTGTTGGATAACATTTGAATGAAGAATGGGTTCCAGAAGGCTCCCATTTATAAAAAGGGTGGCAGCGTAACCGACGGCGCCATCAATGCCTTTGAAAGACGTATCGGCAGGCGCAATCAATGCATTTTTGGGAGCTGAACCGTTGGCGACGTTATCACTTTAAAAAATGAGAATCGACAATGCATTGAATGGTCCTGGAAAGATGAACCGACAGGACGCCTCAGTTATCGCAAAGGCCAATGTCACAAGTATGACATCATTACGGGAAGTTCAGAGAGATGGATATCAAAGTCATTTCTCATCTTTCCACTCTAAGAAATGCGGGGACTATCTGTATACAGTAGAAATCGATGGTTCGATTTTACGATCATCAAGGCATCTCGAGATTTTCCAGTGATTGACTCCGAGGATTCCCGGTGGTCGACTTCGAGACAGTGTAAGTAACGACCGGCCTCGAGGCAATGTGAATTAGTGGTGTCGGCAGATCAAGGTGAAGTTCCCAAGGCGCGTACATATAACTGGTCAAGTCAAGTGGACTAGTCCAAAAGGCGAATCAAGGCATTAAATGGTTGTACCAGCCCCATATCTTTGTAATTAATGCATTTGTACTATGTTGGGATTTCCTCTGATATATAAAGGGGATCTTTGTCATATTGTAAGGCTTTGATGCTCAATACTAAATACACAAGAACATTCTCTCTGCTCTCTACCACATTCTCTTGATTTCATTACTTATATTCATTGTGTTCTATTTATTTTTCTTTATTCATTGCTTATCATTGATCATAAAGAGCCATCATCATAGCTCTCATAACCGTTATCTCCCTCTTGACTGCCCCGAATCTGTATAGACCGCTATTATTGCCGGTATATCTGTACTAGCTTTAGCGGCAATTATTTACCGATAATTATAATTGCCACTAAAGCTCCCCAATAATTCCATATATAATACGTTTTGCAGCTTTTACGATGGTCTCTAAAGATCAATTTAATTGCTAGTAGAAGGAACCCCATCTGGCGATAAATATGAGGCGATTCGACTATTCATGCATTTACCTTCTTTCACATAATAACGAAATTTTGTTATAGCTGATGAAAATTTTGTCTTTTTACCATCTAGGAAGACCTTTTACCAATTTTTTATTATAATTAAAAGCAAATAATAATAATCCATTTCAAAATGCTAAATTCACTTCATTAAATCCACAACAAACAAAAACAACTACTAATTCACAATTTCAAAATGTTGAAATATAATAAAGAAGCTAAACTATTTGAATCTAGTTATTAGTATCAGCTTTTGGTCATGTGTTATCAAATGTCTATAAACTAGAAACAAGCAGCACGAGATCTCCAGCTCTTGATCACAATGAAGCTTGCCACATGCCAAATTCCTAAATATCATATTGTATGACCCGAAATAATTAAATAAAAGAATATCAAACATACAATCACATGTGAAATTCATAAATAATCAGGAAAATAATTATGGGACATTTACATTCTAAAAATAGTATATCTTTCACCCCTTCCTTTGTTCATTCAATTTCATTTTCAGCAACTACTAGATTCTAAAAAAGAAACATATATTTTTGGCATGTTTAAAATTCTCACAAGTTAAGAAGAGAGGCTTCTCTATAGGCTATAAACTTAGCAGAATAGACAATATTTTAAATAGACAGTAAGAAATAAAAAGCCAAGTTAAAATTAGAACTCTAATGATCATGAAAACTGATTATATCTATACAAGATGATATCTCACCTGTTGACATAAACCTTTTCTAATATATTTCTCGTTTTTGCCTTCCTAGTGATTAAGAAATTAAATTTCAGTATGGATAATGAAACAAAGCTGCCCAATTTTTTTCTAGGCCGGATTACTATAGGTATAAAGTGGTGGATAAATTTAACCAAATAATTACATCTACATCTGAAAATATAAAGAAAACTAAAAGGGATCCTATACACAAATTTTTGATTCAGCCATACAACAAAATATATGAATCCAAGAAGACAGGAATGTGGTTTTAGTGTTATTTGATATGATTTGAGGCTTCGAGCGAGTTCGTATCATATTTTAGGACTTGTTGGTATATTCGGATGGGATACCGGGGGGCCCGGGTGTACAATGGGTAGTCACTACATGAATGAAATGAGCAGACTTGGTCAACCTATATACAATCACCCATACTGCTTCAAATTTCTTCTAAGTCTATGGGAACCCACAAAGAAATCCATGGTAAATCGCTCCCATTTCCACTCTGGGATCTCGTCTCTTAAGCAGCCCACCTGGCCTCTAGTTCTCATACTTCACCTGCTGACAATTTAGGCACCGAGCTACATACTCCACTATGTCCTTCTTCATTCTACTCCACCAATAGTGTTGCCTCAAATCCTGATATATCTTGCCGGCGCCCGAATGAATGGAGTACCGCGAGCTGTGGGCCTCCTGAAAAATCAACTCACGTAACCATCCACATTGGGCACACATAATCGGACCTGCATCTGAAATAGACCATCATCTCTGATAGACACCTCCTTGGCATCGTCGTGCTGTACCGTGTCCTTAAGGACAAGAAAATAGGGGTCGTTATATTGGCGCTCTCTGATGCGATCATATAAAGAAGACTGAGAAACCACGCAAGCCAGAACTTGACTCACTTCGAAATATCCAAACTCGGCTTCGAAACATCCAATGCTCATGGCCTCTCTACTACCGGTAGATAAGTTAAACTGCCCAAACACTCCGCCTTTCGAATCAACGCATCGGCAACCATGTTGGCCTTCCCAAGATGATATAGGATAGTGATTTAATAGTCTTGAAGCAACTCTAACAAACTCCACTTTCGCAAGTTAAGGTCCTTTTGTTTGAATAGATGTTGTTGACTCCGGTGGTTGGTATAGACCTCACAAGGGACATCGTACAAATAGTGCCACAATAGCTACTAATTTCAGGTCGTGGATAGGATAATTCTTCTCATGAACCTTCACCTGTCTAGACGCGTAGGCAAGCACACTACCGTCTTGCATAAACATCGCGCCAAGGCCAACATGTGACGCATCACAGTACACACTGTAAAACCCCGAACCCATAAGCAACACCAACAGTGGGGCTGTAGTCAAAACAGACTTGAGCTTTTGAAAGCTCTCCTCACACTCCTCTTTCCATCTGAACGGAGTATCCTTTTGGGTCAATCTGGTCATAAGTGTAGCAATAGATGAGAAACCTTCTACGAAACGGCTGGCCAAACCAAAAAAACTCCAAATCTCAGTAGCTGAAGATGAGCTGGGCCAAATATGCACTACTTCAATATTCTTCGGATCTACCTTGATCCCCTCGCTCGACACCACATGATCCAAAAATGCCACCTAATCAAGCCAGAAGTCACACATTGAAAATATTGCAAACAACTTCTTTTCTCTCAAGGTCTGGAGCACAATCCGCAAATGCTACTCATGATCCTCCCGGCTGCAGGAGTACACCAAGATGTCGTCAATAAATATAATGACGAATGAATCAAGATAGGGATGTTATACGCGGTTCATCAGGTGCATGAACATTGCTGGGGCGTTGGCTAGCCCAAATGACATCACAAGGAACTCGTATTGACCATACCGAGTACTAAAGGCAGTCTTCTAAATATCCGGATCCTGAACCTTCCGCTGATGATACTCTGACCGCAAACCAATCTTTGAGAACACTCTAGCACCATGTAGCTGATCAAAGAAGTCATCAATGCATGGCAATGGATACCTATTCTTCAATGTAACCTTGTTTAACTACCGATATCCAATACACATGCGCATAAAACCATCCTTCTTCTTCACAAACAAGACCCCTTCCCAACGTGATGAAGAACTGAGTGAGGATCTCTTGAAGTACAGGGGTGGTAACGCGCGCGTCAAGTGCCTGCCCCCCAACTAGAGATACTAGTGGCTCTTCTGTCGCTGCTCGGGAAGGTGCTCTGGCTGCATAACGTGCCCCTCATTGGCCTCGGCCTCTGCCCCGGCCTCTCCTGGCTCTAGCATGGGGCGCGGGTGACTAATCATCGAAACTAGCGGTTCGCGTCCTCGCCATCTGTGAGAGAATAGAAATGTGATGACCCGATAGGTCATCTTATGATTGAGAACCAAACTTTCTGTTTTGAAGCCTTTAGAACTTCATTCTAGCCTTCCTCGATTTGCATGCGCAGTTTGGGTATTGACCCGGAAGGCTTATATGCTAAAAACTGATTAAAACAAGAATTTTTGCCTTAAAAGTTAATTTTAGTTGACTTAAGTCAATATTTTGAGTAAACAGACCCGGACCCATGCTTTAACGGTCCTGGTGGGTCCATATAGAAATATGGGACCCGGACCTATGCCCGGAATGGAATTCTGAGGTCCCGAGCTTGAGTTATGCATTTTTATTAGAAATCTGAAAATCTAATTTTTTTTAAGAATTGATTGATGTTTGGCCTTGTTTATACCGGGTCCGTATTTTAGTTTTTGACGGGATTTTTCTCCCATTCTTCAAATTTCCAAAACCTTAAACACAAGAGGCTATTTTCCAAAGAACTTTTCTCCCCCAAATCATAGTTAAGTGTTCTAATCTAGTTTCTTTCATTCTTTCACTACATTTTACAGATGTCAACCTAGAATCTAAGGTTTTCATGGTGGAATTGAGGATTTTTGGGAAGAAACTAGGGATTTTGAAAATTGGGGATTAAGACCTCAAATTGAGATCGGATTCCAAAACCAATTATATATCAGGGCTCGAGGGTGAATGGGTAATCGGGTTTTGGTCCGAATTTTAAGTTTGGACCAAGTGGGCCCAGGTGTTTACTTTTCAATAATGGCTTAAATTGAATCCTTTGCTATCATGGGTAGTTCCTAAGGCTTAAATTTAATCGTTTGGTTCGTAATTTTCTAGATTCTATTGGTCCGGAGGCTTGTGTGAAGGGAAAAGTTGTGGTTGAGCTTTGAGTTTGGTCGTTGGAGCGAGGTAAGTATCGTGGTTAACCTTAGCTTGAGGGATTAGGTCTTATTTGCCTATTTGCTACGTGTTTGAATGTTGAGTACAACGCATAGGTGACGTGACGAGTATCCATGCGTTGTTGTCGAGCCATAACATGCTAGTGAGTCTTATTTATGAAATTGTAGCTTTCCATGATCATATTAATCATGCTTGGACTAGCTTATCGTTATGTTGATCCTTCTTATCGTATTTACGAACTTTGGTATTGATTGATTATTGATTCAAAGTTGGGGTTGGTATTGTGAAAACAAATGTCGAAGTAACATTTGTTCTTGATATATCTATCTCGCTGTTGTTATTGTTCCTTATTTTGGTGAGGGAGAGTGTTAATGCACGAAGGGTGATGTCGTGCCATGTTTTGTGAGTGTTAACGCACGAATGGTGATGTCGTGCCATATTGTGAGTGTTAATGCACGAAAGGTGATGTCGTGTCATGTTATAAGAGAGTTAATGCACGAAGGGTGATGTCGTGCTTCTATTTGATTCATATGGTGAGGTTGAGTGTAAATGCACGAAGGGTGATGTCATGCAGTTTCCTTTACCGTGTTTACTTGCTTCTTTTTATTTAAGGCATATTGGTTGATCAGGTCCTTATCACTTCTTTGATTCTTTATCTTGTGATCCCCTCAGCATATTGTCCTCCTAATATTACTTGTCGTGTTTCTTTAATTGTTGTTATAGGTATATACATTGTTATACTGCACATGTTTGTTTTGTGGGTGTCTTGCCTTATCCTCGTCACTACTTCGTTGAGGTTAGGATCGAAACTTACCAGTACATGGGGTCGATTGTACTGATACTGCTCTCTGCACTTCCTGTGCAGATTTTGGTACCAGACCGAGTTGATCATGAGCTTAGCTGCTGGCTTCATCTTATCGGAGACCCAAGGTAGTCTTGTTGGCGTCCACAAGCCCTGGCGTCCCTTTCTATACATTGTCTTTACTGTTTTATTTGTATAAAAAATGGTTGTATTTCCTTCAGACAAATTACTTAGAGTTAAATTTTAGTAGTTCGTGAATTGTGACTCCAGATTCTGGATAGTTATGTGTAAATATTAGATTGTTATGGATATCCGCACTCTTTTTAACTTGTTATGGCTTAATTGTTGTTAAACATTCAAAGGTTTAAGAATTTGGCTTAACGATCTCTAATGTTGGCTTGCCTAGAAAGTGAAATGTTAGGTGACATCACGGTATCGACGGTGAAAATTCCCGGTCTTGACAAGAAAGACAAAGATTCAGAATTTCAAACTCAACAAGTTCGCACGACAAGGAATCAAGGAAGTGAAGTTTCCTAACAGTTCCATCGCCTCTCGAAGATAAGTACAACCGTCTCTGTACCGACCCGCGAGACTCTACTAAACATGCTTATGACTCGTAACACCTATGAACCTAGAGCTCTGATACCAACTTGTCATGACCCCAAGCTCCTTCCGTAAGATATCATGATGGCACCTGGTCTCTAAGACAAGGTAAGCCTAACATGCATGAAGAATTGGCGGAAATAATAATAAAACTCTCAATTAAAAAGAGTATGACTCCCAAAATCTGGTGAGACCCAGTCACAAGCTCTACATGAGTATACTGAACATCCCTATACAACAGTATCTATAAAAGGAGAATAAAATAGAAACTAGATAGAGGGTGGCTCTGAGGCCTACTAACGCCGGCAGGTATAACTTGAAGTCTCCGATCCAAGCTCGACTCACTAATCCTTAGGCTGGGATGAAATATCTGGATTTGCATAAAAAGATGTGCAGAAGCGTAGCATGAGTACACCACAGTGGTACCCAGTAAGTATTATGCCTAACTTTGGTACAGTAGTGATGAGGTCAGTTCAAGACACCTACTGAAATAAATTAAGAAACTAAACAAGTATAGTACAGTATGATAATAGGAACAATGGAAATGATACACTGAAGAATTATAGAAAGAACAGCTACACTAAAATTAAGGCGACTAACACATCACAGAAGAAAGGACATAATAAGAATGCTAAGGAAACGATGCAAGAAAAACACAAGTGATGTAAATAAAAGGTATCAACAAGAATCACTACCGAGGTACTGCCTCGTAGTCTCATTTCACAAATCAAATGATAGCCTTTCCTTATACCACTGCGGGAGCCTTGTATTTTTTTTTTTGAAAATCATTTTTCCAAAATAGAGACCTACGTTTTAGCGTACCTTATCACACCACGTGACTTCAAGTAGTTCCTCTACTAGCAACACGCGTATCAAGCCCACCTTATCTCACCGCATGCGTTTCAACCCCAATCCGTATACCACCGCATGCGTATAAATATCACAACATATCACAAATCGTACCTCAAGTGCCTAGTACCACAACTTGCCAAAGAAGTCAACAATCATAGTGTTTCAATAATAAAATAGCTCATGGCTCAATCACAATATGTACAAGAGTCTCAACAATAGCAACCTAAAGTGAATAACTCAGCAAGAACGGTATTTGAACAAATTTAGAACTTTGCCTCAATGTGAATCACGACCTTTATAACTTCAACATCATAATTCAACAATAAGATATTCCAAGAAATAACAACTTCAAGTAAAGGAACTCAACAATTAAACAATTAACAAAGAAATGAGAGAACAATAACTTCTACTAAGCATGTAAAGGCAATTAAAAAGTAAGAGATGAGACAAGTATTTACAATTTCAAGTGAATTAAGTAAGAATAGATTAATTATGATGAAGATAACATACTATGACAATTCAATTAAAGGCATGAAAGAATCTACAAAGCTTAAACCGGTCAATTACCACATTTAGCCCGTGTACCCACTCATCACCTTGAGTACACGGCTTTCACATACCAAAATTATTACAAAACAACACAAATCCTAAGGAGTAATTCTCCCACACAAAGTTAGGCAAGACACTTACCTCGAAATACGCTAACTCAATCCACTAGTTACCCTTTTTCGCGATTATCCAACTCTGAACGGCTCAAATCCAGCCAAAATAACTTTATGCCATAAATACAAACCATATGAAATTATTCCGAATAATAAAGTTGCAATCTTTAAAGAAAATCAAAAAGTCAATCTGGGGCCCGCGTCTCGAAACTAGGCCAAACATACAAAATCTGAACACCCATACAATAACGAGTCTAACCATACTAAAGTTATTGAAATCGCCTTTCAAATTCCCAAAATTTGGTCTATGAAGTTTTCATAATTTCCCCCAACTATTCTAACCCAATACACTAAATAAATGATAAAAACAACGATGGATTCATGTATAATAGCCAAATCCGAGTTAGAATCACTTATCCCGATGATTCCTTGAAAATGCCTCTCAAAATCAGAACAAACCGAGCTCTCTAAGTCCAAAAGATGAAGAATGAAATATAACCCTCGCTTTTTAATTTTTACACCGATGCCCAATAATCCTTCTTCGCGACTGCGGACAAACACTCACGATCACTGTTAGCAATTTTTCCCTAACTCATACAACCTTCTTCGCGATTGCGTGAATCTAGTCAGTGAATCTAGTCAAACCCGATGACCAGATTCCTCAACTTACACGATCATGCTCCAGGTCGCACGAATGCGAGGAACACCGTGTGCCTCGGCTCCACCTTCCTTATACGCAAACGCGATCCACTTAAGTCGTTCACGATTCACAATCTCCTCAAACACTATGATCACGTCCCATTCTTAGCGAACACAAAGAGTGAAATTCCGTCTGCCGCAACCTACTCTACGTGATTGTGGCATGAAGGAAACCAGACTCAGAAAAACCAGAAATCCCATTTCAAGAACAATTGGTCCGAACTCAATCCGAAACACACCCGGGGCTCCCAGGACCCCATCAGAACATATCAACAAGTCCTAAAATATGGTAAGAACTCGTTTGAAGCCTCAAATCACATCAAATAAAAATAAAACCCTGAATCGCACATCGACTCAAGCCCGCTGAACTTATCAACTTCTAACTTCTAAAACTAATGTCGAAACATACTAGAAACAACTTCAATTGAACTCAAATTTAGCACACAAAATATAATTGATACAACGGACCTATTCCAACTTTCAGAATCAAAATTCTGGCTCGATATGAATAAAGTCAACTCTCGGTCAAACATCTCAACCTTTCAAACCTTCAACTTTCACCAATTCAAGCCGAAATGATCTACGAACCTCCAAATAAATATTTGGACATGCTCCTAAGTCCAAAATCACCATAAGGAGCTATTGGACTGTCAAAATTCTATTCCGGAGTTGTCTACACAAAAGTCTAACTACGTTTAACTCTTTCAATTTAAACTTCCAACTTTGGAACTAAGTCTCCCATTTCACTCCGAAACGCACCCGAACCAAAACCAAACACACATGCAAGTCACATAATCACCATACAACATAGAGGAGGTAATAACTAGGGAACAATGCTTAAATACTTAAAATGACTAGTCGGGTCATTACAGCAAATCCTGAGCTTTATGCTATTGTTTACCGTGAAAATGGTAATAACAATTAAATTTTTTGATGGGACTCTAAAAATACGTGATCTATTTTTATGCTAGTTGTTTATGCAGTTGATGTTAGATATGTAAGACTTAGTGACAAAATAGAGCTAAGGAGAAAGCTATAATCAAAATGAGAGGCTAGTTATTCGGGGCCTCGAGCTTGTCGATTTGGGGCCTCGAGGTCATTCTAGGGCTCGGGCTCGTGGTATCGTAGAAAATCGGGGTAGGGTTAGCAGTTATAAAACAATCAACGAAGGCTCTTTATAGCCAATGATAAGCAATAAACGATGAACAAGTGATGAAGATAACAAATGAAAGCAACAATATCGAGATAGTATGTTAGAGAGAAAGGGAATATTCTTCTATATTTCGTGTGGAGTGGTTTGAGCAACTGCAGCTGGTTACAAAGTGACAAGGATCCCCTTTGTATATGAGGGGAACCCCAACATAGTACAAAATACATTAATTGCAGAAGATATGGAGATGTGACAACTAGATGGCACCCTGAGTCGGGTCTTAGAGTAGCCCACTAGGCTCTGTCAGTCCTAGCCGTGCACCTAGGGAGCTTCTCATTTCTGCCACTACCGAGGTCGTTATTATCCTGACTCCCAGTAGCGACGACCCTCGAGGGAGGGTACTCGACCCGTAGTTTCGAGCCTTCGAGGTGATCTTCTGAGATGCCATAATGATGAGAAATTGGACTTTCTGATTTTGCCGTATACAGATAGTCTCCGCATTTCCTAGAGCGAAGCGATGGGAAACAAATATGATCCCTGACTCTTCGGGCTTTCTATGATGATGTCATAGTGATGATGTCGACTTGTGACGTAAGCCTTCGCGATAGTCGAAAGCGCTCCGTCGTTTCGCTTTTCCAAGATCATTCAATGCATTGTGGTTTCTCATTCCTCAAAGCCATAATGTCACCGCCGATTCAACTCCTAAGGATGCATTAAATACGCCTGCTGTTACGTTTTCCAAGGGCGATAATGGCGTCGTCGGTTACGCTGCCTCCCTTTCTATAAATGGGAGCCTCTTGGGATCAGCCTTTTATCCAAGTGCCTTCCCGTTTCTACCCATTCTTCCCTTCTCACTATCTTTGTCCTCCATCGTTCACCATGTCTGAGGCTCATGGCCTCAGGATTATATGGTGGTACTTTTATCAGTCATGCTATGGCCTATCTCCTGGACCTTCTCCAGTCGAGCAAGATTATGTTGCTTTGTTGTTGTTGTTGTTGTCGTTGACTTGGGGCGATGAAGCAGAGGGCCAATTTCTTCTGACTCAAAGAAATACTTGGACTATACACCGTTGCTCAAGAGGGAGTTTGAATTATACATCGCTTCTTACCTCCCCCTATTACCCGGTGTGGAGCCTCACTCCCTTTGCTCGCCATGGAGTGAGGTGGTACTCTCTGCTAATTGTTGCATCCCGCGCCGAGTCAACATCCCAAGAAGTGGCTTTACACTAGTAGCCTGGCGAAATCCATACTTGCCAGATCTTTTGCCCAGCCACTTCTTCGTCCCTTCCTACCTCTTCCACGTCACTTTTCTCTTCTCCATCGCTTTCCTCTTCGTCGTCTCCCCTTTCGATGATGCCATTCTGGAGGATCGAGACAAGACTCCAGAGGGGACTGTGCTTGGAAGATATTGTCTTTGAGTACGCATGACCGAAGAGATGATGCCAGAGAATGTTGCTTCCGAGGATGCGCCTTTGGAAATAGGCTAGGCTTTTACTATATGTATGCCTTCTTGATTCTTTGTTTCTATGTAAGGACCCCTTTCGGGCTTTTGTAATCATATGTAAGGACCCCTCGCGGGCTATTGTAACCAAAAGTTTATGAATATAAGGATATTTTCACAACTATTGCCTTTGATGCTTGTTGTATTCTTTCACCTTTGTGGAAACTTTTAATGTACGACCCTGTCGACTATCGTCAATATCTAACTCGGGGCGAGTATTCCTTCTGGCCTTTGGTCGATAAAAATGGCACCTCTCGGAACCCTCTATTGTTCCTCGAACTAATCTTGAATTGGTCCGATAGACTCGGGCCGTCGGGACCCTTACCTTGGGTCATGTGAAAATAACACCTCGAGCCTTGAAATTTTCGAGAGCGGTCTCTGAGTGAGGCTTAGCTTTAGGCACCTGGAAACTTGCTTTGATCTTGATGTAGATAACCTTTAAGGCATTGTAGATAGGTCCTAGATGAGGGGTTGTCCAGACTTAGGCGATATCCTGCGGTCGAACCCTTATGGACGGATCTTGAGGTGCTTATTTTTCTTCTTGAGAGGAGCCTTCGAGACCGGGTACCAAATTGAATCCCGCAATGGTGCTAAAGGCTTCCTGGAGCCTAACTTCCTTTCTTGAAGGAGGTCCTTGAGATCGGGTGTCATCTTGGGACTGGAGATGATGCCGTTGGCTTCTTAAAGCCTAACTTCTTTTTGATGGAGGTTCTCGAGGTCGGGTACCACCTCGGGACTGGAGATGATGCCATTGGCTTCTTTTTGCTGGAGATCCTCGAGGTCGGGTACCACCTCGGGAATGGAGATGATGCCGTCGGCTTCTTTTTGCTGGAGATCCTCGAGGTCGGGTACCACCTCGGGACTGGAGATGATGTCGTCGCCTTCTTTAAAGCCTAACTTCTTTTTGATAGATATCCTCGAGGTCGGGTACCACCTCGGGATTGGAGATGATGTCGTTTCTTCATATATATATATATATATATATATATATATATATATATATAGGGTCGCTTCCGGTTTTTGGGAGACCCCACTATTTTAGATAGTTATCCTTCCATTTCGGCGTTGAGCCCTTCATTACCTTAGAACTAATGTATTTGTGCAGGTTCCTGCTTCAATTCTCTAGTCTTGCCATAGCCATGACTGCTACCTCGGGGTCTGTCCAGCAGGGAGGGGAGAGTTCCACTCCCGATGCTCAGGATCAACGACCTTGAAGATTGTTTCTTCGATAAGAGAGGAGCATATTGAGTTAGTGAGGAGAGACTGTGGATGGGGGGAGAAGGTGGCCCTACAAGTACTTTCCCAGGATGAGGCCATCACGGATCCTGCCAACGGATTCCTGAATGTGTACACGTATCCTTTCACATTGGGCCCTTTTTATAGGGTTGTGCTCGACTTCTATTTAAACTATCGGGTTACCTTGGCGCAGATACACCCGTCGTTTTGGCGAACAGTGTTGATGATGAGGTTCTTTGCGGAGAAGGTGGGGCCTGAATTCATGCTCAGTCATCTCATTAGGCTGTACCAGCCCTTTCACCACCGAGGTCTGTTAACCTTGCGGTGTCGGTCGACCACGCCCTTCGTTGTTGACGATGAGGAAGATGGAGATCGGGAGTGGATGAGTCGGTTCGTCACGGTTCGGACTGCTGACACTATCCCCGTGGAGCTTATGCCATTCCCTGAGGAATGGAACTATACATGTAAGTGGTGCATCCCATGCCTTCTCAAATTTACTTATGGCAAAGGCTAGTCTCGTAACCGTGTTTCTTCCTTTTCTGTAGCTGTTTCATGGGCCCCGGGTGACGTTCCTTATCTGCCTGGTTGGGTTCGAGAGTTGGTGACCCATTCGACTTGCGAGGAGCACAAATGGAGAGCTTCATCTTGGGATTAATGGGAAGCAAAACATCACGGTGTGTGTTTGCACTACTTTTTACTTTCCCTCCGTTTGTTTGGAGAGACATTTTCCCTTTCTGCATATTAATCTAGTTGTTGTAGGTATCGGAGAGCCTTCTGAGGCGAGGTCGTGCTCTTCCAGAGAGGGGTAGGGGTTGCCAGCTCCCGGGATAAAGAACGATGATAATAAGCGCGATATGCCTTCGCAGGGCGATGGTGCTCGGAGCGAGGCAAAATGCGGTCAGGGCTTCGAGATAGATGCATCAGCGCCTGTAGTTCCTGATTCTGGAAAGGCGGTTGCTCCGAGCGATCGTGCCTCGACCAGAGTCAATTCTTCCGCGTATTCCTTTCCATATCGAGCTCTCTTTTGCAGGCCTTTGACAGGCTTAGGTCTGAGCTGCTCCGTCATGGATTCAGGCTCTGGAAAGCTCTGGATGAGGATAGATCCCTTAGGCTTCTTTGCGAGGAAAAGGAAGTCGAGCTAGCACACTTGCGATATGAGGCGTGCCAGAGCTTAAATTACGAGAGCTACTTGATAGAGCAGGTAATTTTTCATCCCGGGCGAGTATCCGTTCCGCCTTTTAACTTCTGAGGTTAACTCTTCATCTATCCCAGTTGCAGAAAAAGATAGAAGCTCTGGAACGTCTTCGGGATGAAGCTAGCCGAGTCAAGGATGACTGTGAGGAGCTAAGAACTCGGACGGAGGTTCAGGCTTCAGAGGAGAAGGATGCCTTGGATAAAGTTCCTGCCTTCGAGGTTCAACTCCTCTTAGCGCATGATTATGCTTTAGTTCAAGCGGATATGATCACAAAGCTCGAATCTGAGCTTTCGAAGGTCAGGGCTGAGATCGTTGAACCGGACCGGAGCAGTGCTGAGCCGAACTAAGGCTGATCAGGAGATGGCGATTTATTTAAAGGATGACACGGATGCTCAAGTCGAGTTGAGGAGGGTCCTTGATCCCGAAGACAGGATCAAAGAATATGCTCGTTGCAAGTCTCGAAGAAAAATTCTCGAGGAGATCCGCGCCAGGGGTTTTGTCCTCTCGGAAGAGTTGGCGCGAGCGAGGGCGGACGATCGTGACGCTCGGTTACTCTTGTCCGACACCGAGGAGAGTGAAGATGAGGCCGGTAGGCCGTAGCTCCCAGGGGGAGGGTGTAGATTTCTCCCTTTTGTACATAGTATTTTTCAAAGCATGTTTGTAGATGGAGACCGTGTTTTTCACATATGTGTATAAGAGAAAACCTTGTGGCTTCGCTTTTTCTGTATTCCTTTCTGTCTCGAATTTGGCCAGATGAACTGGTCTCGGAGTTGGTGAGATTCTTTAGTTTCGTGATACGGCCCTGGGGCTTATTAGGCTGGCCCGGGGCCTCTTACGCGCTCGGTCGATGCGACCTTTAGTATTAGCTGGCGTTTGAGCTCTTATGCTTTTGCTCAACTATTTTGGGTTTAGTCTCCGAGTCGAGCTTCAACCCGAGCTCATTTCATCCTCAAGATTTTATGTTTGCATGGGCTAGCGAAAATGGCTCTTACGCCTTTGATCGAAGTGATCTTTTATGTGCATGGCTCTGAGGCTTATTAGGCTGGCAACAATGGCTCTTACGCTTTGCCCTTAGGCATATGTAGTTAACTATTTTGGGTTCCATCTCCGAATTGGGTTACGACTCGAGCTCAATTAGCCCTCAAGTTTTCAGATTTCTGTGAGCTAGTGACAATGGCTCTCACGCTTTTCCCTTAGGCATATGTATTTAACTATTTTGGGTTCCATCTCCGAATCGGGTTACGACTCGAGCTCAATTGACCCTCAAGTTTTCAGATTTGTTTGAGCTAGCGATAATGGCTCTTACGCTTTGGGCCGCTGCGGCCTTTTATGTAGGCTGGCGACAATGGCTCTTACGCTTTAGGTCAAAGCGACCTTTTATTGGCTTTATTTTCCTCTCGTTATGGATTTTTGAAGTAATTTTCGCCTGACCCGTCATCGGTTCGAGAATAACCTCAATTTTGAGTTATTTGCGGTGATGTTCGAGCACCTCGGGAGGTTTGGGTCGCAGGCTGAGTAGCTCGAAGCCTGTGATTTGGAGCTGACATGGTTGAAGCTCTTTTGCCTATGCCGAGGGTAGACTGTTTTAACCAGTTCTTTTCGAAGTAGATTTGAAGTAATGGCCTGTGATTTTGTGGCGACGGTCGGGCGTCCCCAAGTCGCGTTAGTTTGACTGGTACAGTCGTATGACCGTAGTCATTTGTGCTTGGCCGGAGCCATTTTTGGTCCCGAGTGTAGTAGTTTAGGTGTCTATATCGAGGGTATGCCTTTTCAGGGATCTTACAAGTTCGATATATAGCCTTAACTTCGGGATCGAGTTTATACCTGTAGTAAGGTCTTACAAAGTTTTCATGCCTTTGAGGTCTTACAGTTTTGTTGATACTTGGTACAAATATGATTCATCCCTTACTTGAGGTCTTACAGTTTTGTTGATACTTGGTACAAGTATGATTCATGCTTTGCTTGAGGTCTTACAATTTTTGTTGTTGCTTGGTACAAGTATGATTCATTCCTTGCTTGAGGTCTTACAGTTTTTGTTGTTGCATGGTACAAGTGTGATTCATGCCTTGCTTGAGGTCTTACAGTTTTTGTTGTTGCCTTATGTAGGTCTTATGAGACTGAGTCTGCCCGCTCGGGGTCTTATGGCCTCGGGTTTTCAATAAATGGCGATTGGTGATAGTCTCTGAGTCATCGAGGTTGTTCTGGCTCGGGAGCCATTACTTGTGAGCTTGATATTACCTCATTGAGGGCTTACGATTTCAGAGATTCCGACCCTGAGGTCATGCATTTTTTGAGTTTTTGATGCCAGTCTCCGAGTGTTCGGGACGTTTTTCATTTTTGGAGATGTTTTGTGATTTCCGTGCTGCCTCATTGAGGGCTTACGAGTTTGGAGTTCCAGCCCTGAGGTCATGTGGGTGCTGAATTATTGACGCCAGTCTCCGAGTATTCGAGGCGTTCTTGATGGAGGGATCGTTTTTCCGAAAATGTTGAGTTTCCTTTGGAGTATGAGATGCTTTAGAAATAGGTATTCTTTGATTACTTGGTACAAGTGTACATCAGGGACCCGGCTATGCGGACACGGCTCGTTCGACCGTTTGGCTCGGTACATCGTTCTCCTACTTGGACCCCATTTGGTTTTTCTTGGTTCTTCCGAGTGGATGGCCTTCTTGGGGGGATACCTTCCAGTGTTCAAGGTTGATTGCAAAAGAAGCCTTGAACACTTGTTGGATCTTCCTTAGGTAGCATATAGGCATTGCCTCGTTAAAAACCTTGCCGGTAAAACCCTCTTCGAGACAAAAACTTGGTCGAAGGAAAAGATTGCACGGATGCTTTGATCAGGCGCATGCATAATGGTTAGTGTAAAAAATAGAAAATTAAAAGGGAGACGGTCGTACCTTAGTGTGGGATATGTCGGTGATGTTCCGAGGGTCGATATGTCATGTCGCTTGTAATAAGGACATGGTACGGTCCTCTGTTATGTTTAATCGGGCTTAGCCAAAGATGTATTTTGTTACCCTTTGGCTCTTTCGAGAGTGAAGGTATTGGTGTCGGTGCCACGTCATGTACCGCGAACATTTCCCTTGCCGCGTATTGTTCCCTATAGACAGTTTTAATCCCATCCTTTGTTGGGAATTTCATCATTTGGTGGAGGGTGGATGGTACTGCTCTCATGCAGTGTATCCACGGCCGTCCGAACAAGGCGTTATACCTCATGTCTCCTTCGATGACATGAAATTTGACATTTTGGGTCGTGCCAGCCATGCTGACTGGGAGGATGATTTCTCCTTTCGTCATTTCACTTGCCATGTTGAATCCACTGAGGACTCGAGTGGCAGGCACGATCTGGTCTAGCAGTCCGAGTTGCTCTATTACCCTCGACCTAATAATGTTGGCCGAGCTACCTGGATCCACGAGTACACGTTTTATTTGAAATGTATTCACGAGGAAAGAGATTACCAGTGCGTCATTATGAGGTTGAGACAAGGTCTCAGAGTCCTCGTCGCTGAATGTGAGGGCATCTTCGGGTAAGTATCCCCGGGTTCGCTTTTCTCTGGTGATGGATATTTTTGTCCTTCTCATCACGGGTTCCTGAGGAGCGTCGACGCCTCCCAAGATTATGTGGATAACATGTTGTGGCTCGTTTGTTTCGTTCTTCTTGGCCGCCTCTCTTTCCCGGAACTGGTTTTTAGCCCGGTCGCCTAAGAATTCCCTGAGGTGACCTTTATTGTGTAGCCTGGCTACTTCCTTTCGGAGCTGGTGAAAATCCTCGGTCCTATGGCCATGCGTGTTGTGAAATTCGCATACTAAGTTATGGTTCCTTTGGGAAGGATCCGACTGTATAGGCCTGCCATCTGGTGTCTCTGATTTTACTGATGGCGAACACGATGTCTGATATATCAACATTAAAGTTGTATTCCGATAAGCGAGGTGCCTCGGTTGGCCCCGCATTTTTATCAAATCCGGCTCTGTTGATGAGTCCCCGAGGATTCTATCCTCGGTTCATTAGTCGATCGTTGCGAGGTGGGTTGCGCCTCGAGGCGTTCTTTCTGTCTTCAGTGTATGGCTGATATCTTTCCTTACTTGGCTTTGGATCCTTCGCTGGAAGCCTACTCGGGTATACTGAGCCTGAGGGGGTTCCCAGCTGGTCATCCTCGACTCTGATTTTCGAGTGGTATCGGTTGTGAACGTCAGACCAGGTCACGGTGGGATACTCGACCAGATTCTCTTTCAGCTGCCTTGAAGCCTCAGAGCTCCGCTCATTCAGGCCTTGAGTGAAGGCCTACACTGCCCAGTCGTCGGAGACCGGTGGTAGTTCCATTCGTTCCGTTTGGAAGCGAGACACGAACTCTCGCAACATTTCGTTCTCCCTCTGCTTGATCTTGAACACGTCAGATTTCCTTGTTGCTGCTTTGATGGCACCGGCATGTGCCTTTATAAAGGAGTCTGCCAGCATGGCAAATGAGTCTATGGAGTTGGGAGCTAGGTTGTGATACCACATCATGGCCCCCTTCGAGAGTGTTTCCCCGAACTTCTTCAGTAAGACGAACTCGATCTCATCGTCTTTTATGTTGTTGCCCTTCACTGCGCACGTGTAGGCAGTAACGTGCTCGTTTGGTTTTGAGGTCCCATTGTATTTTGGGAGTTCTAACTTTTCGAACTTCTTTGGAATGGGTTTCGGAGCCGCTTCCTCTGGGAACGGCCGTTGCACGAACTTCTTCGAGTCTACACCTTTCAGGATCGGGGGTGCGCCCGGGATTTGGTCGACCCTGGAGTTGTAGGTTTCGACCTTCTTGTCAGTGGCTGCTATCATTCTCTCACCCGACTCGATCCTTTTACGATGGCAGGATCGGCTATCGATCCATTATTGCTCATCCCTCTGGTACATGTTCGGCCAGGGAAGCTATTCCCGGTGCTACTGTGCTAGGAGTTTTCGGGTGGCTTTCCAGCTGAGCGATAGCCAGCTGTTGTGCCTGCAACATATCAAAAATAACATGGAGGCTAACCTCTCGTTCTTCCCTGGTTGGGGTTTTCTGAGCTCCTTGTGGGTCTTCTTGGTGTACGCTTCTGTCAGTGCGTGAGGTTTCATCGACCTGCTGTGTGTCGTAAGAACCCGCGTCCGCTGGAATCGGTCCTGGTGCGTTCTCGGGGTTCCGTGGTGGCGCACGAACAATTGGAACAGCCACACCGTTTTCTTCGTGGTTTTCAAGGTTGTCATTTTCAACTCATTTTACTGAGCCAGACATTTTGACCTGAAATCGAAGATCTTGGACAAGAAAAAGTGTGAAAGATAACTTGCGTTGTGCAATGAAACCAGCAAGAAAATAATCACTGTTATTTTTAGTCCCACGGTGGGCACCAAACTGTTTACCATAAAAATGGTAATAACAATTAAATTTGTTGATGGAACTTTAAAAATACGTGATATATTTTTATTCTAGTTGTTTAAGCAGTTGATGTTAGATATGTAAGACTTAGTGACAAAATAGAGTTAAGGGGAAAGCTATAATCAAAATGATAGGCTAGTTATTCGGGGCCTCGAGCATGTCGATTTGGGGCCTCGAGGTCGATTCCAGGGTTCGGTCTCGAGGTATCGTAGAAAATCGGGGTAGGGTTAATAGTTATAAAACAATCAACGAAGGCTCTTTATAGCCAATGATATGCAATAAATGAAGAACAAGTTATGAAGATAAAAAATGAAAGCAACAATATCGAGATAGTATGTTAGAGAGAAAAGGGAATGTTCTTCTATATTTCGTGTGGTGTAGTTGGAGCAACAGCAGCTGGTTACAAAATGACAAGGATCCCCTTTATATAGGAGGGGAACCCCAACATAGTACATAATACATTAATTGCAGAAGATATGGAGATGTAACAATTAGATGGCACCCCGATTCGGGTCTTAGAGTAGCCCACTAGGATCTGTCGGTCCTAGCCGTGCACCTAGGGAGCTTCTCATTTCTGCCACTACCGAGGTCGCTATTATCCTGGGTTCGAGTATCGACGACACTCGAGGGAGGGTACTCGGTCCGTGGTTTCGAGCCTTCGAGGTGATCTTCCGAGATGCCATAATGACGAGAAATTGGACTCTCCGATTTCGCCGTATACAGCTATATTTTCCTCGGATGTAGATACACCTATATTGTACACATCCGTACTTGTACTTGTGTTCTACCTTGATTGGGATGTGTGCACTATGTGACAATGTTTATCTTACCTTATTTGTTGAATACCCCAACTCCTATCTTGATTCTTCAAACCCTAGGTTTTTCCTCCAATAGAATTTGAAAAGGAGAGAAAATCAATTAGGGTTTGTGTTCAATTTTTGGGAGGATTTTTGCAGGGGTTTATCTTTGGTTATTTTGTTATATAATGAGTATTATATTTGCAGGAGATAAGCCCTTTGAAGGTCTCTTTGGCCGACCCGAAATAGCTCCTTTTTAGAAATATTTAATCCTCTCATTTAAGCAAGTAGGTGGCACACCTACTTGTCACCTAGCAGTCTGCACAGTCTCGCAAAAACGCATATATCTCTCTACTCCGATGTATTGACAAAATGTTTAACGCATTACAAAACAAAACTCATAGATCATCAATTTGATGGATTGATCACCTTGTAACTCTAAGTAAATTGGGAGAAAATGATGACATTCGATCCAAATTTCAGTAAAACTTATGAAGTAACTTGTGATGACTTTCATCGACTTTTGTTCCACAACTTGCTTTACTTTAAAACATAACACACGACTATCATACAACTAAAATAACTCATAACATAACCTCCTTATCATGTTAATCACCCTAGTCTCACCCCAAAAATATATGTTATAATATTCCCATTTTGTCGACTTTCGACGAAACATTATTTTCTTTAATTTCTTTAACTTATGAACCTTCCAACCCTCTTTGTACTTGTTGTTAATGATCTTCAATATTTGTAACCTCTGAGGTAACATGATTAACTTATTTTATATACTTTCAAAGATGATCTCATTTTTTGTCCTACTTTAGTTTGCTTACGACGCACTTTTACGTACGAAAATATGGGGCTAACAACAATTACACAAAACGATCGGTCGGTTCGTTACACGCGGTCACCATGACCAGCTCACACAAGCCTTCAAGATCGTGACACTACCCACGCAATCAAAATAAAGGCACTAGAAAAATTTGCAACTTCAGAATTTGTTCAACCGCCGAAACTCACCCGAGGACCCCGGGATTCCTCGAAACAATCGAACAAATCCAATAATACTATACTGACCTATTCAAATGTCTCGAATGATGAAGCGAATGCAACTATTCAAATCAAAGTTGCGAGGGTCGATATAAGGAACTCTATAACTTCCAAATTACATGTAATGGTGCCGGAACACCCTCGAGCTCGTTTCCACACCAACGATATATGTAAATCCAAATATCATATGAACCTACGAAAAGTATTAAAATATGTAATGGCACACAACAATAAAAGAGAGATTGGATTATTACAGAGAGTCGATCCAAAAGTGCATCATATTAATTAATATAATATTATTACCATTGGAAAGGCTAACATAGAACTCTTATGGAATACATATCACACAAAATAGTTTTATTTATTCATAAGGATTTAGGATGGCCATAATACTTCATCATACTGATGGGAACGGGAACAAATATCTATTTCCCGACATGGTGAGGCTCAAGATCTTTGAGGAGGCAAATAGCAAATTCCAAAAGATCAAGGGGCTCTTGGTGTGTTTTCATTCAACTTCTCATACACAAGGGTCCAAGTCATCCAGTTTCCCTGTGCAGTCAAAGTAGCTGTTATGGACTTGTATAATTCATTCATATAACCTTCAACGAAATTGAAGGTGATTGATTTTTTTGCATCATCTATGTGTAGGACCTGTTTTGCATGCCTCTCTTTTCCTCCTGTTGTCAAAACAAAAGTTAAAGTACACGCATTTAAGCTCATGTCATACACGATACACTTTAAATAAACATGGGAAATGCAGAACAAATTTACGCCTCATTTGCACGGAAAATTGCAATACATTACGGATGTGTTTGGTATGACGGAAAATTCAGTTTTTTCATGTTTAGTTTGTATATATATTTTGAAAACTACTTTCCGCATTAACACATTTTTTTCAATTGAAGGAAAATGATTAGCCTACTTAGGGGTGTGCATTAGATTTATCGATTCGATTTTGACCCTTATCGATAATTACTTATCGATTATCTATTTGTACATATGCTTATCGTTATCGTTTCAATAAGGTTTTGATTTTTTCGATTTCGATTTATCGATTTTGGGGGCTTATCGATTCGGTTATCGATTACACCAATAAGAAAATTTGCGGGATTCCACGGAAAGTATATCGCTATAAACGCGCCTAAATAATATGGACAAAAAGAAGCTAAAATAAGACGAACACCATTTATAATATAAAAATTGTGTCAACAAGCACATGCAACAAAACTAAAGTAAGGGATCAAATGTATGCCACCAACACTCCAACGATATAAAAAAACCGAAACAAAACAAAACACATCATCACGGCTAATAGTGTTTTCCATTAATTTGAACTTCATTCCCTTGATCTTTAAATATAATCATTCCTTAAATGTGGTAGAGGAAATAATAGTGTAAGGGACTTAGGGTAAAGGAAAGGGTATAGATTAGGGAAAATAATATTGTATAGCCGCTTTCAAAGTAGTAGCGGAATATATATACATTCTGTATGTTATATAATCTGCACAAATAGGTAATAACTCATTTAACAAGTGTCTACAGTCTAGGGGTGTGCATTCGATTTATCGATTCGATTTTGACCCCTATCGATAATTACTTATCGATTATCGATTTGTGCATATGCTTATCGTTATCGTTTCAATAAGGTTCCGATTTTTTCGATTTCGATTTCGATAACAAATAATCAATTCGATTTATCGAACCGATTCGAATGCACACCCCTAAACCTACTAAAAGAGAAAAACTATTTTTCAAAACTCTTTCTCAACCTTTTCTACCCTATTCCCCACCC
>NW_017675185.1:0-22245 GCF_001879085.1 Nicotiana attenuata | reverse complement strand
CCTTAACGCCCCTCCCCCTGCCACCCCCTTTCCACCGCTACTCCGACTCCTAGACCCGACCTACCACTCTTCCCCTATTTCGTCTCCTATAGTGTTTGCCTAAATTATATATCTTCAATAATATTCTTTCCTACCAAATCAAACACCGAAAAAATAATAAAAAAACGACTTATTTTTCAAAAAATATATTGTCCAAGAAAAATAATTTTTTGTCATATCAAACACACCCTACAATATCACAAAATAAAAAGAAGAGAGAGCTGAGAAATCGGTCACTTGTACCAAAGCAAATTGAAACATGAAAGGAAATAGAGGCTTACCAGAACGTACTTCCAACGGACAACAGAATCAGTACTACCCAACTGACCCTCATGTAACGTGAAATTTTTTATCTTATCAGGAGACATGGTGGAGGTTTGGTGTGGATTTGATTTGAAGTGTTCATGAAGCAAATCTCCAGCACACTTCATCTCTATTTGAGAGATCAACTTGCCTTTGAGACCCATTTGTTAGCAGTGTGAGATTTTCTTACACGAGTTTGCTGATTTAATTTAGCGAGACCATATAGCCTTTTTATAGAGCGTCTCTTGTGAATAACAAATCTACTTGCATGGTTGTACACTGTTAATCTTGGTATGTCATTGTTGGACGCGTTAATAAAGTTTTAGACGGAAAATTGTTGAGAAATCAAACTTACATATGAATACCTAGCTCACTATGTAAACGCGGACCCATAATTTAAAAGATGCAGGAGCACCAACTGTTGAGCAAATAGTGGAGCACGAATTCAACCCAGGCAACACATTAATAGTCATGTCCCCTCCCAACAATGGAACCCATAACTTTCGATGCAGAATAAAAAATTATATGTAAAAATCCATCAAAATTTCAAAATAATTGATATGAAACTATAACTTTAAAAATATAATGAATTCAATATTAAAAACTTGAAAGTTAAACCCATATGATTTAAATCTTAGGCCCGCCTCTCCTCCCAACCCCCCTCCAAATGGTCCGATATAATTATCTAACGTCTTAGGGTGCCAACCAAAATAGAAAAAATTATAATCACTAGTAGTTGTAAAAATTGCGCGGGGCGCCCTATTTGGTCGCCCCCGTTTAACTTATACTCATTTTTTTAAAAAGTTTTAACTTGTACCCACTTTTTAAACAACTTCAGCCCCCTTTCTCCTCCTCCTTGTCCTCCTTTGTTTCTTCTTCTTCTTCTTCTTCTTCTTCTTCTTCTTCTTCTTTCTTCTGCTACTGTTCGCGGTGCTGTGAAACTTCAATTCATGGGATGATTTCCATAAGTATGTTATCAGATTATTTAAAAACAAATTATAAATAATTACGTAAGTTAGTAGACAATACTTTGTGAATATTTCCACGTACAGAAAGTTTAAGGTCACACTAAGTGATTCTTTTCATGATAATTCTATTCTTTTCACGTTTATTGTTTCCAAATTTTCATGATTTAGGTATTGTTGGCAATCTGATTATTTTATAGTAGTCTTATTATGACAAAACTAATGAATCCAGGACAAAAAAAACTTCAGTTTATTTGGTGCTGAAGTTTTTACAAATGAACTAAATAACTCCAGCATCTTCTGCTGAAGTTTTTGAAAAAACTTTATGACAAAACTAAAGAATCCCGGACAAAATAATTTCAGCTTATTTACTGCTGAAGTTTTACAAATGAACTAAATAACTTCAGCATCTTTTGCTGAAGTTTTTGAAAAAGCGTAATGACAAAACTAATGAATCCAGACAAAAAAACTTCAGTTTATTTAGTGCTGAAGTTTTTACAAATGAACTAAATAGCTTCAGCATCTTTTGCTGACGTTTTCGAAAAAGCTTAATGACAAAACTAAATAGAGAACAAAACTTCAGCTACTATGCTTATGTTCAGCAATTACAAACAAAAACTTCAGCAAATAGAGAACAAAACTTCAGCTACTATGCGTAAGTTCAGCAATTACAAACAAAAACTTGCAAAATAAAGAACAAAACTTCAACTACCATGCTTAAGTTCAGCAATTATAAACAAAAACTTCAGCAAATAGAGAACAAAACTTCAGCTACTATGCTTAAGTTCAGCAATTACAAGCAAAAACGTTGGCACACTTGGTTCCGTCTACTAGAATGCTGATGTTTTGCATGATTACCTTTGCTACTTCAGCCCCGTATGCTGAAGTTACGCGGGGTACGCTTGCAATTTTTTTTGTAATGCGGGCACAAGTTAAAACGTGACCCAAAAAGCGGGTATAGATTCAAATGCCCCCTAGTAGTTGGTCGAACATTCTAACCAAATTGGGCCCATATTTTACATTCTTACCTGGTTTGGCCCACTGTATATATAATTTAAACAAATTCATCCGTCAGCCCAACAATAAAGGTGTCACGACCCAATTCCCGAACCCGGCCGTGATGGCGCCTCTCGTGAAGACAAGGACAGCCAGAACAACACAAATACCTCATTTTAATATAATTAATTAACATTAACAAATCTAAAACATGTTTAAGATAGCCATAAATGCGGAAAAAACGATAATAACCGGGAAAACCATCCCGACACAGCCCAAACCGGGGTGTCACAAGTCATGAGCTACTACAGAGTTTGCTATAAGTCTACAGAGTATGAAATCCGATACAATAGTCCGAAGAAAACATAAATGATAGAGGATAGGGGAGACAAGGGGCTGCGGACGTCAACAGCTACCTCGTAACTCCAAATCGCTGCCTGGTATGGAAGGAATCAGCGCTAAGGTGCGGACTCTGCTATGCCTGAATCTGCAGACATGGTGCAAGGGGTAATGTGAGTACTCCTACCCAGTGAGTAATAACAATAAATAATGAATGAAAGCATGAAAACACATAAAGGCACAAGGCAATTCAATATCAAGCAGTAAATCACTTAAAGCGGTAAAAAACGTAAAGAATCAAATGAAATCTTCTTTTAAAAACAGGTAAATCAGGTAAAACATCAAGTAAATAGTGAGTAGTAATCTGCCCCTCGGGCCCAGTATCAATCGCTCAGAACAGTATCAGCCCCTCTGGCTCAGTATCAATCACTCAGCATAGTATCAGCCCCTCGGGCTCACTCTTAGTCACTCAGCATAGTATCAGCCCCTCGGGCTCACTCTCAGATCATATGGGTACCCGCGCTCACTATGGGTGTGCAGACTCCGGAGGGGCCCCTTACGGCCCAAGCGTTATATCAAGCCAACTCGTGGCATCGTCACTCGGCACTCGGCCTCACATCACTCGGCCTCCCATCACTCAAGCCACCTCGTGGCATATAAAGCATCTCATATCACTCACCATATCCTCACATATGGCCCTCGGCCTGACTCAGTCCAGATATCATCACAAGCCCCTTGGGCATCAGTAAAATAGTAGTGCTCAGCCCAAACAACATTGGAAATATCATTTAAATCTCAAAATTCAATTAAAAGTGACTGAGTTTGTAAAATAGTATTAATCAACAGGACTGAGTTCAAGTAATATATCAAAATAGTGAGGAAACAGTGATAAAAGTCCACGAAGCATTCAAGTAGTCGGCATGAAGCCCAAAATATGGCAATAAGCCCAAATCATGTTGATAACAAACACATTTCAGTCAAATGCGCGGTAAAAATATCAATTGGGATGGACCAAGTCACAATCCCCAGTAGTAAACAACCCCGCGCTCGTCATTAAGCGCGTGTTTCACCTCGATATAGCACTACGTTGTACAAATCCGTGGTTTCAAACCCTCAGGACATCATTTACTATCATAACTCACCTCAAGCCGGTCAAATCTCTAGCTCGCTATGCCCTTGCCTCTCAAATCGGCCTCCTCGTGCGTCGAATCTGACCAAAACCACAACGAATACGTCACAATAGGCTAAGGGAACATAACCCAATCGAAAAGAATCGAAAAGTAGCAAGAATCTCGATATTGGCAAAACCCGAGCCCCGGGCCCACTTCTCAAAATTCAAAAAATTTTACATCAACGGATTCCTTATCTAGCCGCGAGTCTATACATATCAAAATCATAAGAATCGGAGTTCAATTGACCCCTCAAATCCCCATTCTTAACTCTCTTAAGTTCAAGCCCTAACCTCCGTTTTAAATCCTTAGTTCCTTAGTTTTTCAGTCTAAATTCATGTAATAACACCTTAGAATTGTGTTTTAGGTTCAAAAATTCTTACCTCAAAGAAGTCCCTTGATTTCCCTCTTCAAAATCGTCCAAAATCCTCCAAGTCCGAAGTGAAAAATGACTAACTCCTCAAAAATTCGCGAACAAGAACTTAAATACTTCTGCCCGGACCTTTCCGCTTATGCGGTCCCATTTTCGCTTATGCGGCACCGCTTCTGCGGTTCATCCCTCCGCTTCTACGAAAATCACTTAAGTCCAGGATCCGCATCTGCGATCAAATCCCGCATCTGCGATTTTCGCTTCTGCGGACCAAGCTCCGCTTCTGCGAAAATTCTCTTAACGCCCCAGGCCGCATCTGCGGTCACTTAGCCGCGTTTGCGGCTCCGCAGGTGCGGCTCCCTATCCGCATCTGCGGTCCAGCCTAGCCTTGCCCCTTTTCCACTCCACTCGAGAATAATCATCCGCTGAAGTACGCCACCCGGTCTCTGATGCTCATATTTCACCTGCTGACAGTTGAGACACCGAGCCACAAATCCTACAATATCTTTCTTCATTCTTCTCCACCAATAGAGCTGCTTCAAATCCTGATACATCTTCGCGGCACCCGGATGAATGGAATACCGCGAGCTATGGGCCTCCTCCAATATTAACTCTCGAAGCCCATCCACATTGGGCACACAAATCCGGCCCTGCATCCTCAACACACCATCCTCACCAATGGTCACGTCTCTGGCATCATCATGCTGAACCCTGTCCCTAAGGACAAGCAAATGCGGATCATCATACTGGCGCTCTCTGATGCGATCATATAAGGAAGACCGAGAAACCACACAAGCCAACACCCGACTAGGCTCCGAAATATCTAGTCTCACCAACCGATTGGCCAAGGCCTAAACATCAACTGCAAAGGGTCTCTCCCCAACTGGAATGTACGTCAAACTCCCCTTACTCACTGCCTTTCGGCTCAAAGCATCGGCCACTACATTGGCCTTCCCCGGATGATACAATATGGTGATGTCATAATCTTTAAGTAACTCAAGCCACCTCCGCTGCCTCAAATTAAGATCCTTTTGCTTGAACAAATGTTGAAGACTACGATGATCAGTGAATACCTCACAAGATACGCCATACAAGTAGTGCCTCCAAATCTTTAAGGCATGAACTATGGCAGCCAACTCTAAATCATGAACAGGGTAGTTCTTCTCGTGGGGCTTCAACTGACGAGAAGCATAATAAATAACTCTACCCTCCTGCATCAATACACAACCAATCCCAACTCTAGAAGCATCGCAATATACCGTATATGAACCTGAAGCTGACGGCAAAACCAATACTGGAGTTGTGGTCAAAGCTGTCTTGAGCTTCTGAAAGCTCTCCTCGCACTCGTCCGACCATACAAATGGAGCACCCTTCTGAGTCAACTTGGTCAAGTGCGATGCTATAGAGGAAAATCCCTGAACAAACCGGCGATAATAACCCGCCAAACCAAGGAAGCTACGAATCTCTGTGGCTGAGGACGGTCTAGGCCAACTCTGAACCGCCTCTATCTTCTTCGGATCGACCTAAATACCCTCGCTGGACACCACGTGTCCCAAGAAAGCCATTGAACTGAGCCAGAACTCACACTTGGAGAACTTTGCATAAAGCTTCTCCTCCCTCAATCTCTACAATACAACTCGCAAATGCTGCGCGTGCTCCTCCTGACTACGCGAGTACACCAGAATATCATCAATGAAAACAATAACGAACAAATCCAGATAAGGCCAAAATACACTGTTCGTCAAATGCATGAACGCCGCTGGGGCATTGGTCAGCCCAAAAGACATAACAAGAAACTCATAGTGCCCATATCTAGTCCTGAAAGTGGTCTTAGTAATATCTGAATCCCTGATCAACTGGTGATAGCCCGAACAGAGATCAATCTTGGAGAACACCCTCGCTCCCTGAAGCTGGTCAAATAAATCATCAATGCGATGCATGGGATACTTGTTCTTCACTATTACTTTGTTCAATTGCCTGTAGTCAATGCACATTCTCATGGTGCCATCCTTCTTCTTCACAGACAGAACCGGTACACCCCACGGTGACACACTAGGCCGAATGAACCCCTTATCTAGGAGTTCTTGAAGCTGATCCTTCAATTCTTTCAACTCTGCTGGTACCATACGATATGGCGGAATGGAAATGGGTTGAGTGCCCGGCACCAGGTCAATACCAAAATCAATATCCCTGTCCGTTGGCATGCCCGGCAAGTCTGCAGGAAATACATCGGGAAACTCCCTCACAACTGGAATAGAATCAATGCTAGGAGTCTCAGTTCCAACATCCCTCACAAAATCTAGATATGACAGACAACCTTTCCCAACCATACACTGGGCCTTCAAGAAAGAGATCACCCTACTCGGAACATAATCAGTCACACCACGCCACTCGATCCTCGGTACACCCGGTATAGCCAAAGTGACTGTCTTAGCATGACAGTCTAGAATAGCATGACACGGAGATAAGCAGTCCATGCCCAAAATAACGTCAAAGTCCACCATGCTCAATAATAATAGATCGACTCGGGTCTCCAGACCCCCAATAGTCACCAAACACGACCGGAACACATGGTCTACAACGATAGTATCGCCCACCGGGGTAGATACATGAACGGGTAAAGCAAGACACCCTCGGGACGTAACCAAATGATGAGGAAAATATGAGGACACATAAGAATAGGTGGAACCGGGATCAAATAAGACTGAGGCATCTCTGTGGCAGACTGAAACAATACCTGTAATGACAGCATCTGAAGCAATGGCATATGTCCTGCCTGGAAGAGCATAAAAACGAGCCTGACCACCGCCTGATCGACCTCCACCTCTGGGGCGACCCCTGGTTGCCTGACCCTCACCCCTAGCTGGCTGGGCGGGTGCTGAAGAAATTGGACCAGAAGACGAGGGCTGACCCCTCTGTTGAGATGAGCTAGCAGCACGACGAGGACACTGCCTCCACATATGTCCAAACTCTCCGCACTCAAAACAACTCCCAGGTGCTGGAGAATGGGACTGAAGGGAACCCCTCGCGCCGGAGTGACTAGCTGACGCACTCAGCCTAGAAGAACCCTGAACAGACGGGGCACGAGATGAACTCTGTGCTGGAAGAGCGTTGAGTGAAGGTTGACCCTGCTGAGAACCATGATAACCACGACCTGAAGATGCCCCACGATACTCGGGACGGGCCGACTGAGCGGGCCTGAATGAATGACCCCTACCATACTGGAACTGGCCCCTCGAAGGAGCGCCACTGTAACTGCCAGAACCTCGAGGCCTCTTGGCCTCCCTCTCCTCTCGATCCTGACGGCGAACCGCCTCAATCTCTCGAGCTATATCAACCACCTGCTCGAATGTAGCACCCAATACTCTCTCTCTAGTCATAAGAACACGGAGATGGTAGTTAAGGCCATCAACAAATCTCCTGATCCGCTCACGATCAGTCGGAACCATCCAAACGGCATGACAAGCTAACTCTGAAAACCTCATCTCATACTGAGACACAGTCATATCTCCCTGCCGTAGCCACTCAAACTGCCTCCGTAGCTCCTCTCTGCGGGACTGTGGTACATACTTCTCCAAGAAGAGAGTGGAGAACTCCTGCCAAGTCAAAGGCGCTGCACCAGTCGGCCTACGCCTCTCATACGTCTCCCACCAAGTGAAGGCAGCCCCAGTAAACTGAAAGGTGGTGAATGCCACACCACTAGACTCAAGAATCCCTGTCGTACGGAGCATCCGCTGACACCTATCAAGAAAATCCTGGGCATCCTCTCCCTCAGCACCACTAAATATCGAAGGCTGGAGTCTACCAAACCTCTCAAGGCGACGCTGCTCATCCTCAAGCATAGTTGGAACCCTGAACTCCTGCACTGGTGCAACTGGCTGAGCTGGAGGTGCCTCTGGAGTCTGTAATCCCTGCACTACCTGCTCAGGTGTGCGAGCAGCGGGGGTCTGATTGCCTCCCCCAGCCTGTGAACTAGCTGCTGCTGTGGTGGCTGAAACTGCCTGAGCCAGGACGGTGCAAACTGTCAAAATTTGAGCCAAGGCCTCCTGAAGACCCGGAATAACAATGGGCACAGCTGGTTCCTGAACTGGTGTTGCTGGAGCCTGGTCCTGAGCTGGGGCAACTTGTGGATCAATAGGAGCTGCCCCTGCTGCCCTACCCCTGCCACGACCACGACCGCGTCCATGGCCTCTGGTGGCCTCAGTGGGTGGTACTGGTGGTCGTTTGCCACGTCCGGTAGCTCGCATCCTCTCCATCTGTGAGAGAATAGAATAATAGAAGTTTAGTTCTCAGTTCGACAAAGCCGCACGATAAGAATTTCAAGAATGTGAAGTTTTCCTAAAGGTCCTGCAGCCTCCCGAGGATAAGTACAGACGTCTCCGTACCGATCCACGAGACTCTACTAAACCAGCTCATGACTCGTGAGACCTAGTAACCTAGGCTCTGATACCAACTTGTCACGACCCAATTCCCGAACCCGGCCGTGATGGCGCCTCTCGTGAAGACAAGGCCAGCCAGAACAACGCAAATACCTCATTTTAATATAATTAATTAACATTAACAAATCTAAAACATGTTTAAGATAGCCATAAATGCAGAAACAACGATAATAACCGGGGAAACCATCCCGACACAATCCAAACCGGGTTGTCACAAGTCATGAGCTACTACAGAGTTTGCTATAAGTCTACAGAGTATGAAATCAGATACAATAGTCCGAAGAAAACATAAATGATAGAGGATAGGGGAGACAAGGGGCTGCGGACGTCAACAGCTACCTCGTAATTCCAAATCGCTGCCTGGTCTGGAAGGAATTAGCGCTCAGGTGCGGACTCTGCTATGCCTGAATCTGCACACATGGTGCAGGGAGTAATGTGAGTACTCCGACCCAGTGAGTAATAACAATAAATAATGACTGAAAGCATGAAAACTCATAAAGGCACAAGGCAATTCTATATCAGGCAGTAAATCACATAAAGCAGTAAAAACCGTAAAGAATCAAACGAAATCCTCTTTTAAAAATAGGTAAATCAGGTAAAACATCAAGTAAATAGTGAGTAGTAATCTGCCCCTCGGGCCCAGTATCAATCGCTCAGAACAGTATTAGCCTCTCGGGCTCAGTATCAATCACTCAGCATAGTATCAGCCTCTCGGGCTCACTCTTAGACACTCAGCATAGTATCGCCCCTCAGGCTCACTCTCAGATCAAATGGGTACCCGCGCTCACTGTGGGTGTGCAGACTCCAGAGGGGCCCCTTATGGCCCAAGCGCTATATCAAGCCAACTCGTGGCATCATCACTCGGCACTCGGCCTCACATAACTCGGCCTCCCATCACTCAAGCCACCTCGTGGCATATAAAGCATCTCATATCACTTAGCATATCCTCACATATTGCTCTCGGCCTCACTCAGTCCAGATATCATCACAAGCCCCTTGGGCATCAGTAAAACAGTAGTGCTCAGCCCAGACAACATTAGAAATATCATTTAAATCTCAAAATTCAATTAAAAGTGGCTGAGTTTGTAAAACAGTATTAATCAACGGGACTTAGTTCAAGTAATATATCAAAATAGTGAGGAAACGGTGATAAAAGTCCACGAAGGATTCAAGTAGTCGGCATGAAGCCCAAAATATGGCAATAAGCCCAAATCATGTTGATAACAAACACATTTCAGTCAAATGCGCAGTAAAAATATCAATCGGGACGGACCAAGTTACAATCCCCAGTAGTAAACAACCCTGCGCTCATCATTAAACGCGTGTTTCACCTCAATATAGCACTACGTTGTGCAAATCCGGGGTTTCAAACCCTCAGGACATCATTTACTATCATTACTCACCTCAAGCCGGTCAAATCTCTAGCTGGCTATGCCCTTGCCTCTCAAATCGGCCTCCTCGCGCGTCGAATCTGACCAAAACCACAACGAATATGTCACAATAGGCTAAAGGAACATAACCCAATCGAAAAGAATCGAAAAATAGCAAGAATCTCGAAATTGGCAAAACTCGAGCCCCAGGCCCACTTCTCGAAATTCAGAAAATTTTACATCAACGGATTCCTTATCTCGCCGCGAGTCTATACATATCAAAATCACAAGAATCGGAGTTCAATTGACCCCTCAAATCCCCATTCCTAACTCTCTTAAGTTCAAGCCCTAACCTCCATTTTAAATCCTTAATTCCTTAGTTTTTCAGTCTAAATTCATTAATAACACCTTAGAATTGTGTTTTAGGTTCAGAAATTATTACCTCAAAGAAGTCCCTTGATTTCCCTCTTCAAAATCGTCCAAAATCCTCCAAGTCCGAAGTGAAAAATGACTAACTCCTCAAAAATTCGCGAAGAAGAACTTAAATACTTCTGCCCAGACCTTTCCGCTTCTGCGGTCCCATTTTCGCTTATGTGGCACCGCTTCTTCGGTTCATCCCTCCGCTTCTGCGAAAAATCACTTAAGTCCAGGATCCGCATATGCGGTCAAATCCTGCATCTCCGGTTTTCTCTTCTGCGGACCAAGCTCTGCTTCTGCGGAAATTCTCTTAACGCCCCAGGCCGCATCTGCGGTCACTTAGCCGCATTTGCGGCTCCGCAGGTGCGGCTCCCTATCCGCATCTGCGGTCCAGCCTAGCCTTGCCCCTTTTCCGCTCTTGCGACTTCCACGCCGCATATGCGATACCGCACATGCGACCCCTTTTCCGCAGGTGCGGAAATACCAGCAACAGCAGAAATTCTGCAACATCACAAGTCCAAAACTCCCCGATTGCCATCCGGGATCACCCCGAGGCCCCCGGGACCTCAACCAAAAGCGGCCACGCATCCTAAAACACCATTCAAACTTGTTCCAATCATTAGAACACCTCAAACAACACTAAAACCATTAATTCTCATCGAATTCAAGCCTACGTTCTTCAAAAACATCCGAAACACGCATTCGACCAAAAATCCAACCAAATCACCTCCGAATGACCTGAAATTTTACACACACATCCCAAATCACCTAACAAAGCTACAGCAACTCTCGGAATTCCATTCCGACTCTCGGATCAAAATCTCACCTATCAACCGGAATTCGCCGAAATACTAACTTCGCCAATTCAAGTCTAATTCTACACCGGACCTCCAAAATCGCTTCCGATCACACTCCTAAGTCACAAATCATCCCCCGAAGCTAACCGAATCACCGAAAATCACATCTGAACCCTCTAACTCATAAGTCAAAATCCGGTTGACTTTTTCAAACCAAACCTTCCTTAAAGAGACTAAGTGTCTCATTTCCTACCAAAACCTCTCCGAACCAACTCGATCACATAAGATACGGATAATGAAGCATAAAGAAGCTGAAAATGAGGGAAACGAAGCGGTAACTCACGTGACGACGGGTCAGACCGTCACAAAAGGCCATTTCTAAGGGTATTATTTTGTTCTCAGCTTCTTTCTTCTTTTCTTTTATCGTGGATGATTTCGCACCCCAAATTCCTCTGAAATTGTTGTTCGATTCACTTTGTTGCTTTGAATCTCGATTATATTGATAGGCGTCCACCTCTGGACGTACTTCCAGCTGACAATAGAACCAGTATTAACCAACTGACCCTCATGTAACGTGAAATTTTTTATCTTATCAGGAGACATGGTGGAGGTTTGGTGTGGATTTGATTTGAAGTGTTCATGAAGCAAATCTCCAGCACACTTCATCTCTATTTGAGAGATCAACTTGCCTTTGAGACCCATTTGTTAGCAGTGTGAGATTTTCTTACACGAGTTTGCTGATTTAATTTAGCGAGACCTTACAGCCTTTATATAGAGTGTCTCTTGTAATTAATAAATCTTTTTTTTGGTCGGAAAAAAAGACTTATCTTAAAATATTAAAACCTTACATTAGTACAGGGAACTAGATGCCTTGCAGGCATATTAGTTTGTAAATTAGAACTAGTACTATAGAAGCTACTATATGTGCCCCTACATGGGGTGCATTACTACACAAAAAAATGTGGTGGCAGAAACGTATATCGATCATTGACTACAAAATTGTGAGTGGGAATGTACTCCTGCGAATAACCCATCCGCACCTGTCTACATACGCATCGGTGATGGAGGAAATATTGAAGGCCTTACCCTAAAGTAAGAATATAATATTGCTAATATTCATTCTAAAAATTTAATTAAATCTACAACAAATGTTAATACACCAACTGAAAAGTTAATGGTGGGTGTTATACTTTTCACTTTCCAGAATGACGGAGCCACAGCCTAAGTACTCAGCCTATCGCGAATCAAGTTTTGGACATGCTATATTGGAGATTAAGAATCGAACTCACGCCTATTACAGTTGGCATCGTAATCAGGATGGTTTTTCTGCAAAGGCTGATAGCTTCTTGTTTTTCAATCGCTATTGGCACCCAGTTGATGAATCTTATTAAATGACATTGGTTTTAATGTCCTTCTTTCTTCTACTAGAGGAGGATGGCCATGCTGAGCATGGGCCCAACACTTAATTACAAAAATAATTTCCTTAATTTTATTTCTTTAGTTATTTTGTAAAAATTATTTATATTAATTTAAATAATATATTTAAAGATAAAAACTTATATGGATCTTTATTTAATAAAAGTATTGTTTTTTCGAGTTAACCATATGATTTTAAATTTTTTTTGTTGGAATTAAACATCAGCTGTGACGACCCAAAGGGTCATCACCTGTTTTTTTTAAATTGAATTCTATGACTTTGAGGCCTTGAAAACCTCATTTAGAGTCACCTCGATTTGCTTGCGCAGTCCGGGAGCGTAGCCGGAAAGCTTAAATGAGAAATTATGTGAAAATGCTAAGTTTTGATGTTAAAATGAATAAATTTGACCTTGGTCAATGTTTTGGGTAAACGGACCTGGACCCGTGATTTGACGGTCCTGGAGGGTCCGTAGGAAAATATGGACCTTGGCGTATGCCCGTAATTGAATTCCGAGGTCCCGAACCCGAGAAATGAATTTTTAAAAGGAAATTGTTTTTCTGAAATTGTTAAGGAAAATTGAAATGTAATCTGATTAGAAAGCGATGGTATCGGGCCCGTATTTTGGTTCCGGCGCCCGGTACAGGTCTTATATATGTTTTAAGTCCTTCCTGTGAAAATTGGTTGAAAACGGACGTCGTTTGACGTGATTCGGACTTGAATTTCTAAATTTGAAACTTGATGAAGTTTGAGGAAAAATTCATGATTTTGAGGTTTGATTCGTTGTTTTGAGGTTATTTAGGCGATTTGATCGCACGGATAAGTTCGTATGATGTTGTTGAGTTAGTACGCATGTTTGGTCAGGAGCCCCGAGGGCTCGGGGGAGTATCGGGTAAGTTCCGGAAGGTCTAGGCTTAAAAACACAGATATTGCAAGTTCAGAGCAATCTCAGTTCTCTGAACCCTCCAGCGCGGTCCGCGATCGCCTTTGTGCGGTGCGCGGAGGAGGGGGCCAGCGCGGTCCGCGGTCGCTTTTGAGCGGGCGTGGTGGGTGTTGTGCGGCCGCACTCCATTTGTGCGGTCCGTAGAGTGTCACAGGCCCTCAGGTTCACAGGCCTGTGCGACCGCAGTCCATTCTGTGCGGTCCGCACACGGGGTCTGACAGGGGTATAAATAGACGGGATTCTCAGCTATTTTTTCATTTTTCAAAACCCTAAAACATAAGAGGCGATTTTTCAAACAACCTTTTTTCTCCAAATCAATTGTAAGTCATTTCTAACTAGTTTTCTTCAATCATTAACACCATTTAAAATGATTTCAACTTAAAATAAACAATTTTCATGGGGGAAATTGGGTGTTTCGGGTAGGACCTAGGTTTTTCAAAAAATTGGGGGATTTGACCTCGATTGAGGTCCGATTTCAAAATAAATTATATATTTGAGTTCTTGGGGGAATGGGTAATCGGGTTTTGGTTCGAACCTCGGGTTTTGACCACGTGAGCCCGGGGAGGGGGGGCAATTTTGACTTTTGGGTAAAACTTTGGTAAACTCATTTTCATGCATTGGGGTTAATTTATTTAGCGTTTATTGATGTAATTAAGTAATTTGTGATTAGATACGAGCAAATTGGCGGTGGAATCAAGGGGTAAAACTATAATTGTGAGCACGTGATTTTTGCCTCGCTTGAATTATTCCTATAGAATTCATAAAATTAGGATTTTTCCTTTTATTATTTGATTTTTTAGAATTTAATTGCATGATTTTGTGTTTGTTTGCATTTTTATGTGCATTTTAATTGATATAAATCATAAAAAATACAAAAAAATAGCACATTTGCATTTAGGATCCCATTTTTATATTTTTAGGTTTGATTTTTCCTTAGTTTTCTTTTAAATTAGGATTTAGTTAATTTTAGAAAATTAGAGTTAAATCAGGTCTTTTCATTTTAATTTTGTACTTAACAAAAATCTAAAAAAAATGGAAAAAAAAGAAAGGAAAACGAAAAAAAATTAAAAGAAATAGAGGTCTTAATAAAGACCCATATTTTGGGCCAGATTTATAGTAGCCCAAGCAAAACCCCATCCCAAACCCGTTCAACCCAGCCCAAAACCACCCCGATCCGGTCCAGACCACCTACCCCATGGAACGACGTCGTTTCAACTCCAATCAATCTCAACCGTCTAGGCTTTTTAATCCAACGGTTGAGAAGCCCACCTCAATTAATATAAATCTGTCCAAACCACCCCTACCCCCCTCAGGACCCCCTACCCTCGTCTCTCTCAGACCTCACCGGAAAACCCTTAACTCCGCCGTTCCCCACCGTCCGCCGCCGGCCGGAAATCGCCTCCGCCGACAGCGATTGTCCAAATACTCCCAAATTTTCACCATAGCTCCCTCTCCTCCTCCTCTTTCCATATCCGCCCTTAATTTGCTTCAAATCCCACCCAAATGGCTCGAACAAGCAAAACCCTAGCGCCGCCTCCGCTGCACACGGCGGCGCCACCTCCCAAACCTCACCAAATTCACACCCTAGACTCTCCTCACCTCCCTCTTTCCAAACCCCTAACTGGTTTCCTTCTAATGTCACCCGAGTTTCTCGAATTTCAAATCAAAGAGCGGCAGAACCCTAGAAGTTCGAATTGCTCCAATTCTTCCCAATTTCTTGAGTCCAGTGTTGGATTCGAGTCACGAAATAATGTTTTCGTTTGTTCTTGGTGAAGAACAAAAGTTTAACATTATTTCAAGGCTCGAATCGNCTTAGGTTATAGTATTAATTAGAATTAATATTCAGTTCTGATTAGAATTAGATAGATTTGATAGTTCAATTTTAGGGATTTTTTGTGATGGTTTGGTTATAGCTGAATAGTCCCAAGTCTTGATGACTGACCATGGTCATTTTGACCAAGTTTCAAAAGAGCTAGGGTTAGTTTGACATAGGTTAGTAATTTTAGGATTAATTCAGGGGTAGTATAGGTAGTTTAATTAGAGAATAATGCAGTAAAAGAATTGGAACCCCCTAGAACCTTCTAGATTGGGGTTTTAATTTGAAATTCAGGAACTTGGTAGTATAACTTGACCAGCAAGTCATAAACTAAAGGACTAAGTAGCTAAAAACTGAAAATTAATAAGGGGGCAAGGGTGCAAAAGGAAAATCTGAATGCTGCCCTAATTTTGTCTATAAAAGGGTAGTGCCTTGCCTTACAATACAAGTTTTAGAGATCTGAAAAATTCAAAAGAAGTTTAGAAGGCTAGAGATACTTAAATTCAAAATTCAAAAGTTAGAAAGCCATAGAATCTGAAAAGATTCGAAATTCAAATCCAAAACCCAAAAAAATCTTAAAATTTGAAAGTTTGAGAGAGAATACTGAAAATCAACAAAAAAGTTCTGCAAAATCGGAGAGTTTTGAGCATTTAGAGTTTTAGATCTTAGATGTCTAGGCATTAAAAGTTCTGAAACTTCAGTGTTAAGGTTTAGAGGTCCCTGAGGTTATTTCAAGCTCAATTTGGGTCATTCAAGCTTGGTTTGAGTGTTTGCTGTTGCTGTTTGCTTGAAACTTTTTCCCGGCTGCTTGATATCATTTCCCGGGCTAAAAAATTGATATCAAGTTGTTGTTGATTGCTGTCGGTGTTGCTGGCCTAGCTGACCTCCATTTCCTCTCATATTTGTCCTAATTTCCAGGTATTATTTCTGGTCTCCACTGATGTATGAGGAGCTGGTTCAGCAAATGTGTAACTGATTTGTTGAAGAAATGATACACTTTTTCCTTTTGTGCTAATTCATTTATAAGTGTAATTGTTCGACTGCTTAGTTTATGCTTCGTTGTGATGTGAGAATCCAGTGATATAGACAAACGTTTGTAATTAGTTTGTACTGTTAAACTATTCTCTGTTTTATTCATTCATACCAGTTCTAGTAAGGTAAATTAGTTTTGCATACTGGCTTAGTTTACATGTAGAAATGATTTAGAATTTATCAGATTTCAATATTGTTGATGAATCTTCAAAGGTTATTATCATGTTTCCAATATAGTTTGGATTTTACGAAAGCATGAAAGTATCCAGTCATTCGTGTTCTTAGTTTTAAACATGTTGATTAATATAGTTTGTTAGTTTACTTACCATTAAAAAGTAAAGCAGAAGAGTAGGCTTATAAGTTGGCTCACAGTTAACTGATATCAAAGTCTTAAATTAGGTAATCAAGTCTTTGATCTTGCATTTAACACTGATTTTGCCTCTGTCTCATATGATTTAGACCATGAAACTGGGCACGGCGTTAGGCCCAGTTGTTCAATAGGAGGCCCAAACATTGCCAGCCCATTTTTGAACTGGTTCATCTTGTCAAATTATGGACTGATCTGGGATTAGATCAAGAGCCCCAGTTTATAATCTGCCTTCGATTTGGGCTTGTGCAGAGGCCCACGACTGGGCAGCTTCTCATAAGAGCTAACAGAATTTTCATCGCCCTTGGGCTAATTTTTGAAGCCCAATGTACTGAAGGCCTGAATTCATTTTAAAGTTGTTGGTTTAATTTTGTAGTGCAAGCTTGGGCCTTCCAAGTTAAGTAGCAAACTTGAATTAAGGGGTCTTCAATAATGGAGATCCCCTTGTTTGAGTTTGGACTTGATCTTGAGGCCCGAACTTTTCTTGAATGCCTTTAATAATAGTTAATCAATAATGTTAATTAATTAGGCGTTTTTAGAGACAATCCTTAATAGAGAATAATAGTTCATTTTAGGATGGCCTTTAAAATAAATTGAGGTGCGCCGCGCCAAACAAAATTCATAAATTGCGTGGCCCTCTTTAAATACTTACATTAAAATATTTAGAAATCGGGACGTGCCATTTAGTGAATTTTCATGGCCTCTCGCAAAGTTATCAACACGTTAGTTGCTTTAGGCGCGCATTTTAATAAATCTACCTTCCTAAATTCGGGTGTGCATTTCATGTGACCCAAATCTAAATCCCAAAATGTTGAATAAAAGGTGTCGCGGATCCGGGTGCATTTCATGCGACGTGATCCAAAAACACGTTTTAAACGACGTTCAACCTTCCTCAAAAATCAATTAAAAGCGGTAAATAATTTTAAAATTGCACTATAGGATGAACATGTTTTAAAATCAGATATTAGGCCATTTATAATAGTTTAAGAGACCGTGCTAGAACCACGGGATCCGGGGGTGCCTAACACCTTCCCCCGGGTCAACAGAATTCCTTAGTTAGAATTTCTGGTTCGCAGACTTCATTTGGAAAGTCGAAATTTTCTCGATTTGGGACTCAAGATAAACCGGTGACTTGGGACACCAAAAGCCAAACCTATCCCAAGTGGCGACTCTGAATAAATAAATAATCCCAATTCGAATAATGTCACTTAAAATGGAAAAATTCCCTTATACACTATCCTCAGGGTTAGGTGTGTAAAAAGGAGGTGTGACAGCTCTGGCGACTCTGCTGGGGATACGAACCCAGAACTTCGGTTCAGGGTTCAAGAATTCGAGCTTAGAGTAGCTGTGATGATTGGCTTTATTTATTATCTGATTTTCCTACATGTTCCATGCTAAATGTGCTAAATGCTTTACCGCTTTGATATTTGGTGAACTGTACATATAAACTGTTACGAAACCCTTCTCTTCTTATCTTCGGGGATGTGCTCGCTGGTCGAGACTCCCTATTCTGTTAGTGTCATACCTTGAAATAAGAAAGAGGCTCGGACAAGTTACTAAGCCGGATGATCTTTCGGGTCCCCGGTACGTTGCCCCATCCTCGACTCGAGTTGTCCGCTCGAGTAAACAGTCTAGAACAAATACCCAGGTTTTGAACCTAGTATAACAAAGCCTCATGTCGGATCCCTAGTAGGAACGTTTGTATGCATCACGTGCATTTGACTTAGGGGATTCAACACAGGGGTTGGGTCCGTCTAGGACAGGTGACCTGAAATGAAAAGACCATCCTGATGCATCTTACGTGCTACTTGTGCATTTATTTGTTTCGGCTTGCACGTTGACCGGCTTCTAGAATACGGATAGAAAAATCAAAAAAAAAAAAGAGGGAAAAGAAAGAAAGAAAAACCAAGAGTGAGAGGTAGGTATTTTTAGAAAATTCTAAAACCTTGCCGAATTTTTTAGAAAATGAAAGAAAAAGAAAAAAAAATCAAAAATAGTTGGTCTTGTCAAATCTGGCCGAACTACGCCAGTTTGATTCCCACAGGGCGTGGGATACGTAGGCAACCCCCATCGGGTCCAACTTCCCTTTTTGCAAAAATAGCCCAAGAACAACAAAATTTTAATTTTTGTCACAAATAAGTCGGGTGATGCCATTCTTGTTTAAAATAAGCCGAATGTCTCCAAAAGGGCGCCAGAAGGCTGTTTTCGCAAGAACAGCCACCTTGGGTCATTTTTAACGGTTAGCGGGCACAGCCTTAAAATCTTCTTCCCTGAAGTTCTAAACGGCCGTATCTGCAAAGCCAGGATTTTGTTTTTGAAATAAAAGTTTTTGAAAAAGAAAAAAAAATTCCCAAAAATTGTTTCCTTACTTTTCGCATTCATTTTTTCAAGAACTACGCTTAGTCTGATTCATGTGGGGTCATGATACGTAGGCAATCTCCATAGGATTCGACCGTAACCCTAAGAGAAAAGAAAAAGGGAGGAACGAAAATAAAAGATAAAACACGAGAGGAAAAGAAAAAAAGAGAAAGAAAATAAGAAAACCAAAAGAAAGAAACCATGGCAAAAAACCAAAGGCAAGAATGAAAGAAAAGAAAAGAGAAAGTGAAAAAAAAAGAGGCAATGAAAAATGAGAGAAAAGGGCAAAAGGAAAGAATAAGGAAAAGTCGGGATGGCGCATGCAACCGTTGCAAAACATATAGAAACACATTTAACTGTATAGGTGCATCACGCCTCAACGTGCGATTACCTATCTGTTATTTGCCTCAAACTAACTGTTTGCTGGTGTCACTTCCAGTCCAGGTTTTATAGAACCGGTGGTTGGTTTTTCGTGGTAAACTGGCATCACATCCGTACTTTACTAGATCGAAGGGGGACATAGAAATGTCTTCGGAAATGACCTTGCCAGCCATTCCCCTCCCAGAAGATAGCCCAATCTCGGGCATCCCGGCCTCGGAATCTGCAGCGGCTGAAGAGAACAGGATCTTACGTCTTAGGGTCATGGAGATGTGGGATGCGTAGACGAATGGAAGGGAACCTCCAAGTGCCATCCCCGAATTCCCCGAGTTGTTTCCTAGAACAGGGGGTACCTCTGATATCCCCATCAGCCACCCGAATACCCCATTGGGACATCCCACTATATCGGCTCATTTTGTGGGAACACCTTCTGAGGTCCGCCCCCAGGTGTTCACATCCGGCGGAGTCCCCAAATATCTTTACCGCTCCCCCATGCTCTGCTACAACACAACCCGCACTCCCAAAACCAACCACTTTTGGATCCGTCAGCCTTCACATTCCAAAATCCTATTTTTCAAGTGGAGCCTCCTCAGTACCCCACCTATACTTACTCCCAACCACCTCCATATGAGTTCACAACGGGACAGGAAAAGACTCCCAAAGCTCCCGAACAGGATGAAATGTCAAAAAGGATGAGAAGCCTGGAACAGAGCCTCAAAAACATGCAGGGTTTAAGTGGGCAGAAGAGTGTGTCGTATACTGATCTGTGCATGTTCCCTCACGTGCATTTGCCTATGGGATTCAAGACTCCGAAGTTCGAAAAATACGATGGGCATGGTGATCCAATTGCTCACCTTAAGAAATACTGCAATCAATTGCGTGGGGCTGGAGGAAAAGAAGAATTGATCATGGCATACTTTAGGGAAAGCTTGGTGGGTATTGCCTCCGAGTGGTATATGGATCAAGATATCTCTCGATGGCTCATCTAGGACGACCTCGCGAGAGACTTTGTTAGACAGTTCCAGTACAATATAGACATTGCTCCAGACCGGAACTCATTGGCAAATCTAAAGAAGAAATCCTCAGAAAGTTTTCGGGAGTATACAATCAAATGGCGTGAACAGGCGTCAAGGGTAAAACCTCCGATGGACGAGGTTGAAATGGTCACAGTGTTTCTTCAAGCTCAGGAAGCTGATTATTTCCAAAATATGATGTCAGCTATGGGTAAACCGTTTGCAAAAGCTATTAAAATTGGTGAAATGGTGGAGAATGGACTAAAAACAGGCAGAATTCTAAGCCAATCAGCCATTAGAGCAACCTCCCAAGCCATTCAAGGCGGGTCTGGAGGAATGGCCAAAGGTAAGAAGAAAGAAGAAACGGCTATGGCAGCATCGGGTGCAAGAAGACACCGCGCTCCTAGACCCATGTTCTCGGAAAGAACCCCTCAACATTACTACCCTCACCATGACATGGCTTATGCTCCTCAACCGTATGCGGTCATGAATGCTCAACCCTTTGCTCGGCCGCAGCCACATGCCAATAGAAACCAAGCTCCATTCCCAAGAAATCAGCCTCCCCACCAAAACCACTATAATCCCCGTCCTCCACAGAATAACTTTCCTCCCCGTGAGCCACCCAGGAGGCCAACTTTTACTCCAATTGGTGAATCTTACTCTAATCTATTTCCAAAACTTGTCCAACTGGGTCTACTGCAGTCGATCCCTCAAACAAGGCATAACCCAGCATCGCCTGCCTACAGAGTCGGTGTCAGATGTGCCTATCATTCAGGAGCAGAAGGGCACGACACAAATGATTGTTGGATATTGAAAACGACAGTGGAGAACTTAATAGAGCAAGGAAAGATAGTGCTGAGGGATGAGGATGTCCCAAACGTGACTAATAACCCACTGCCATCCCACAATAACGGGCCAGTAATTGGAATGATTTGTGAAGATAAAGAATTTGATCCAGCACTAAAAGCCATAATTGCCATTGCTGATGCGGAAAGAAAGCCAAAGGTTGCCTCGAAGCAAGATAAAGGGGAAAAGAATAACAAAGTCTCCAAGTCAGAACCAGAAAAGAAAGCTAAAACAAGAACGGAGGCAATGCCTCCCAAAGATGGTGTTCTTTATGTTCCATGAGGCCGCAAAGAAAAACAGTTGATTTTGAGCCCTCCAAAGAGATTTAAACTGAAAAAGGGAGCCCAGATGTACGTACCCAAGGGAGCCTATGTGGTGCGAGGGACAATTAAACAATCAAGGCTGGATGAGCCCGTGGTTATTGGACGCGCACCACAGAAGCCTATGACCAATCCTGCTGCAGTGCCATGGAATTATCATCAGGCGGTGGTTACGTATAAGGATAAAGAGATCTTGGGAGAACTTCCAGAAAATCACCCCATTGAGAAATACTCAAACATAGAAGAGGTAAACAATGCCACCAGAAGGCGGTTCCCATCTAAGAACCTGTAAGTGCCGAGAAAGCGGAATCTTTCTTTCAGAAAATGAAAATGGCCGACTATGAGGTGGTTGATCAACTGCGAAAGTATCCTGAACAAGTGTCCTTGCTGTCATTGCTGATGAAATCCCACGAGCATCAAAAGGTTTTAATGAAGACCCTGAATGAAGCATACGTGCCAGTTGAAACTTCGGTGGAACAGTTGGAAAGAATGGCGTAAAAGATTCTTTGCTGTCAATCAGATTTCGTTCAGTCAAAAACGACTTTGCCTCCAGT